>NC_056735.1:1536845061-1536875061 GCF_019279795.1 Protopterus annectens
GTCTGCACAGACTACATACCTCAGGCATAGGTATCTGTAAGTAGGGGCACACAGTACTGTAAGGTACACAGGTAATGCTCATCTGTGTCGGCATACATTTGTGTGTTGTATGTATGTCTGATGTGTGTGTAATGATGCCTGTACCATGCCCACAATCACATGTGTGTTACAGGGTATGTGTGTGTACCTAGCAACATGTATACTCTGTTACAACAGTATGCCAGCTATATTAACAACCGTGCACATATGTTAGGTAGGGGTATGGCATCAATGACTAGGGTGGTTTACTGGTAGTACTGTAAATGTACTTTACATTCATTGCATTGGATGACATATTTCTTCATGCATTAGCTTGATATATACCCCTGTAGCGAGGTTGTGCATTGTATCCCAAATAGTGTGCCGAGTACTGATGCATACTGGTTTGTTATATGGAGTGTGGCAGGCACTGTCAGCCAGTTGTGGGCTGAGCACTGATATGTGGCATTGAACATGTGTATCCTCTGACAGACAAACAGATGCTATATATGGCAGTTAAGTGATATCTGTTCTTAATAATGTTAAGTGTGCCACATGACTTGCTCACACATATCGTTTAATTGTCTTCCAGGGTTATGGCTCATCAAGGCAATCTGTCATATACAGCTGTGGAGGAACAGGAAATACACAACAATGAAACAACCAAAGGCACACCAAAAGAAGAAACAACGAAATAAGATCCACCAAAGAACAATTTATTGCAGACTTCTCTCTCTCTCTGACGTCTCAGCCTGAGCCTTCAAGGAGTACAAATAACTTAAAATACTATTCACATATATACACCTCAATGATTGATTAATTGATTCAATTATACAATTAATAATATAAAACACCAAAAGTCAATTTATAAGCATTCTCCAATTAAAATCTTCATTTAGACCCTCAGGAAATAAAGTTTTAAATTTTAAAATAAAAACAGCTTCCTTTTGTCGCAGCAAATGTTTTATATTTGAACAATTGTATTTATAATCTTGTATTTGCTCTAAAACTGTTGCTTGTAATCCATTAAAATTACTATTATGAAATTGTAGAAAATGCATTGCTACAGGACTTTCCTCTTTTTTGTTAACAATGTCCCTGATATGTTCCAAGAGCCTTATTTTAAAGGCTCTCTTGGTCTCTCCGATGTAAAACTTTTTACAAGGACAACACGGAGCATAAATAACCCTTTCTGAAAGACAATGAAAAAAATGTTTAACTTGAAAAGGAATACTATTAATATATTCAAAAGAGGGAACCACAAACTTGCAAGCTTTGCATTTGCCACATTGATGCGTGCCTCTACTTGTAAGATGATGACATACAACGTCACTTGGAAAATTAAACTTACTTTTTACTAACATATCTTTAATGCTTCTTCCCCTGCAATATGAACATTTTAAATCAACATTTAACCAAGTCTTAACATTATTTAAAGAACATAAATAGTTCCAAAATTGAAATACTATTTTGACAAATTCACTAGTAAAACAACTATACATGGTGACAAAGTACATAATTTCTTTATCATTCGATCTTGTATTCGGAATCATTAAGTCATCATGCTTACTGTGCATATTGTCATGTTTATATTGTCTATCAGTGTTTCTACAAAATTTCCCATAACTATCTTCTAATGTAACACCATGATATCCCCTCTGTAAAAATGAATTGTATAATAAATCTAATTCTCTGTAAAATATGTCTTTACTGTTGCATAGTCTATTAATACGCAAAATTTCACTGTATGGTAGGGAGTTGATGGTGTGTTGTGGATGGCCACTAGAACTATGTACATATTGCGTTGTTCCTGTAAATTTTCTATTTACTGAGGTGATTAACTCATGACCTTTAGAAATGTCTAATTTGGCATCAAGAAAAGGAACACAAGTGTCTATCTTTAATCCATCAAATTTTAAAGAAAATCTGTTGGAATTTAAGTCAACAAAAAATTGATGGGCCAAAGCCTGTTCACCTTCTACCAGAAAAATTAAATCATCCACGTATCGATAATACTTAATGACATGCTTGTGAAAAAATTCATGTTTATATATATACTCAAGTTCAAACAAACCCATTGCCAAGTTTGCATACATGGGGGCAAAGGCAGCCCCCATGGCAGTGCCCTGTTTTTGACGATATAGCTTGTTGTGAAATTCAAAAAAATTATTAGTTAAAGAAAATTGAGTTAATTCAACTATAAACTCAGTTACAGGAGAGTCACCCAGAAAAAGTCTGATAGCCTCAATGCCAAAACTATGGCTAATGCTTGTATACAGGCTCTTTACATCAATGGTAACCCAATACATGTTGTTGTTCCATTTAACATTTCTAATTTTGTCAAGAAAATCAAATACATCAATCAAAAAGGAAGGCAATGCCTTAACATAAGGTGAAAAAAAGTGATGTAGAAAAATACCCAAATTACGTAAGAAGTATTTTCGACCCGAAACAATAGGTCTACCAGATGGTTTCAATAAATCTTTATGTATTTTGGGTAGGCAATAAAAATAAGCCATATCACAATCATCAATTTGAAATTTGTTCTTAACATCACTGGCCACAAAATATCCTAGTCTCAAACCTTTAGATATAAGATTTTTATATTCCATAATTGAAAAATTATAACTTTCAATATCTACTCTTTCATAGGTGTTAATGTCATTAAGATGTTCCATGCACATGTTAAAATAATCATTAGGGTCAAGAACTACCATTTTGTTGCCTTTGTCGGCAGGTTTAAAAATTATATCATCCCTCTTACTTAAAGAAATCAAAGTTTGCCATTCCTTAAAAGTCATGTTATATTTAATATTCCTTTTATTACACATAAAGGAATTATACGTTGTTTCAATTGTATGGTTAACCATTTTCACAAAGTTCAAAACTTCGCTATGTAAAACATAGGTGTAAAATGACTATTGGAAGGTACTTTATCTGTATTGAGCCTGGAATATGCATTAACAAACTCATCAGATGTACATGAGTAGAAGCTATCAGATGAAACGTTAGAACTGTCGTCAGAATCATCCTGAAACTGGTTATTACTCTGACTGAAAAAATGCCTGAGATGTAATTTCCTGCCGAACCTATATACATCGGTTTTTAAATCATGTAGCCTAGACACCACTGTAGGTATAAATTTTAAACCTAGGTTCAAAACTACAATTTCTTCATTACTGAATATGTACCTAGATTGATTAACAACATAGTCACTGATGTTATTACGAACTGGGTTACCATTTACCTCTCTTATGTCCCCCTTGTCCGTACTGTTCGTATGTTGTGTGCTGTACAAATTTGCGTTGGCGTTTCTGTCCTTGCACGTCCTTAGAGGGCTGAAATGATTCTTGACGAAATGCTTGCCGAAATCTACCTGGTTGTTGAGCTGCCGGTAAGCCAGGAAACTCCGAATCCTCATGTTCCTCCTCTCCAGAAGTAAATCCACCTTCAGAAGCAGACGCTGACGAATTCTGATGACGTGAATAACTAGATTCCTCCTGAAATCTGACACGTTTTCATCCTTTATTACGGTTGGCTCTCGTAAGGAAAGCCTTGTTCATTTCATAGTCCCGTAAATCTCTAACAAGCTTGCCTTTCTTACGTTCTATTAAGGTTAGTTCGAACTCTTTGAGTTTATCATGAGTTTGAACAAGAAAATCATTTAGAGTGGATGTAGGAACACATTTAGATATATCCCCACATAACTTTTTAATATCTGTACATAGCTCAGTTTGTTTCAATTGGTACCGCTCCACCAAGATGTGAAGCCATTCCGTAACACAGTTGTGGGCAGCAGCAACCCACTGCTTGTGAAAAGCAACCTCAGTATCTATTCTTAAGTCAAAGGGTGTAGTGGGATCCTTGTACACCCTTAAGCCCCTTGGTGTAATTTCTGTATCAATATATCTCTGTAACCCGCATACGTTAAAAAAAGTTGCCGTTTCTTTCCACATTTTTTTCTCTAGATTTTCAAACAATAATTTATGCTCAGCATTCAACGGTAAGGAAGTTCTTCTACCCACAGATGAAAAAGGATTGGGAAAACGCTTCTTCCGATCATGCTCCCATTGTTCCCAAATGGGGATATTTTTATCTGTTGAATTTCTGTTTAAAGGCAGACACTCACCTCTCTCAGTGGAATTAGTGAGAAAATTGTCCAGAGACAACTGGCTGCCGTCCATGGTATCACGAAAAACTCGTGGCAATTGTAGAAGAGGATCCGTGGACATCAATGAAACAACCAAAGGCACACCAAAAGAAGAAACAACGAAATAGGATCCACCAAAGAACAATTTATTGCAGACTTCTCTCTCTCTCTGACGTCTCGGCCTGAGCCTTCAAGGAGTACAAATAACTTAAAATACTATTCACATATATATACACCACAATGATTGATTAATTGATTCAATTATACAATTAATAATATAAAACACCAAAATTCAATTTATAAGCATTCTCCAATTAAAATCTTCATTTAGACCCTCAGGAAATAAAGTTTTCAATTTTAAAATAAAAACAGCTTCCTTTTGTCGCAACAAATGTTTTATATTTGAACAATTGTATTTATAATCTTGTATTTGCTCTAAAACTGTTGCTTGTAATCCATTAAAATTACTATTATGAAATTGTAGAAAATGCATTGCTACAGGACTTTCCTCTTTTTTTGTTAACAATGTCCCTGATATGTTCCAAGAGCCTTATTTTAAAGGCTCTCTTGGTCTCTCCGATGTAAAACTTTTTACAAGGACAACACAGAGCATAACTAACCCTTTCTGAAAGACAATGAAAAAAATGTTTAACTTGAAAAGGAATACTATTAATATATTCAAAAGAGGGAACCACAAACTTGCAAGCTTTGCATTTGCCATATTGATGCGTGCCTCTACTTGTAAGATGATGAAATACACAACAGCCTGGTGCAGCACTATACACTGCTGTTTTCCAGGGCCAGCCAGCACCAGCATGAGCGTACTGCACTGTGGCAAGATCTTGTTCGTCGGGTAAATGACATAGGCATGCATAACCGAACATATGAGCAGGTACACCATCACTGCAGTAATTTTATTAGACATGTCCAGCAGCGTGCATCTGATATCTATAGACAACAGCTTGCCACAGGTGGTGGGGTGGCCATACATCCCCCCCTGACCAGAGTGGAGGAGCTGCTCCTAAGCGTGTTGGCTCCTGGCCTACAGCAGCAACAGCATCACACATGTGTCATCATGGAGGCTGGAGCCACCCAGCATGATGACATGGAGCATGCAGATAATATGCCCTAGCTGTAGACTACTGTTACCGGTATTATTAGAATATGCATATGTGAGATGTGTACTGTGTGTTCAGCAGTTGTGCTGCCTATTGTGTGCAATACTGATATTTGGAATAGTATCTGTACACCTGTGACTGTTGTCTGTTGTTCTACTGCACTTTAGCACACTCACAGTAGCAATGTCACAGTTGTGGCCACTGACAATCTGTGTCATATTCTTGTAGGTCCCTCTGGTGTGACAGCAGGGCAGACGATACATGCTGGTGAGTGTGCTAACACTTTAATATTGGTAATGACATGTGCATGTCATAGATGAGGTGTAGGCCATTTACACGTAACACACCTACACATAATGCATGCTGTGCATGTTTGCTGTGAAACATTAAACATCTCAGTAAAGTCAGTAGCTGCCTCAATCACATGCAATGCAGAGAGCAGCAGACACATTTGTGGCAACACTGTACTGCACATTGGATATGCTTAGTTGCTATAGCTGTACACAACAGAACATGTTTATCATACGCAGTACATGAAAACATGCTACATTTGGCATTAACACACACCCGCTGTAAGGTCACACTTCAGTATCCCACATGTCATGCACACACACATGATGTACCTCAGGGGAAAAGGCGTATCATGAGGCTGTGCAACACTCTTCAACACATAACACAGCCATGTTAGGCAATGCTCCCTTTTGGGCACCTCACATACCTATGTACAAAGTGGCTGTGTAATTGTGAACATAGCCACGGCACTGCAGTTCAGGTACAGCATGCTAGCCGGTGGTCTTGCACACATTAGTAGCTGTGAGTGACCACAAGATGCATGATGATGATGGCACACAGTACTACACCCCATCCAGTTACAGTGACCACAGTACTACTCATAGCAGTCATTGCTGTGCACCTCAATGTTGTGTGTGTGCAAACATATGCACCTATATACAATATGCATAGCATATTGTGTGTGTGCTTACATATGCCAGTATACACAATATGCACAGCAGTTGCCATCCGAACAAAGTGTCACATATATGTCCTGGAATGCTAGTGGGTGCATAGGTGACATGACACTCATTGGGTATGTGTGGTGTTTAATGTTGCAGTCATGTAGCATGCCATGCCATGGCTGGCACCGACATATCTGTAATATGTTCCACACTCACCATAACCACTGTACACTGGTCATGTCGAGCATTGGGATTCCTTCACATCAACATGCACCATTCATCCCATGTGTGTACACAGCATTTATGTGCTACACCTGGGCCCACTATTATCTGCTATGGACACAGACACTGTACTCAAACATGGAAATCTATGTGTCACACAGATAACACATGCAGCCATGGCATGTATACCTGTGAATGATGGTGCACAGGGCATTGCAGAGCTGATAATACTTGCACAGCAATGTTGTGTCCAGGTACACATTGTGTTCCAGGGTGTAGCCAATCACTGAACAACTACACAGTTGCATCAAAGCCATGTACACTGCCATGAAATAGGGGCATCTACACTTGGACTGCATGGTCTTGTGCAACACATATTCTGCATGCTGACACGTGTGTGGTGACTGTTTGCCTTGTACTACTGACACCCACCTTCACCCACTATAGAGTATGTGTTGGATTGCTGGTGTGTGTGTGTGTATGTGCTGTAGTGAGGAGTGTATATGTGTGCATGTGTGCATGTGTGCATGTGTTCATGTGTGCATGTGTGCATGTGTTCATGTGTGCATGTGTGCATGTGTGTATGTGTGCATGTATGCATGCATCATGTGTAGACTGTAAAGTGTGTTTCCTGTCTTCCTCTCACAGGTGCTGAGTTAGGGGTGGCCAAAAGCAGCAGGGAACCTGAAGCCACTGCCATGAATAGTGGTGATGATGAGACATGTATTCTGGCTCAGGATGGTTTGACAGGGTCTGTCCTTGGTCCGCCAATCGACAGCACACAGCGTTTAATTCCATTTATGCACACACACATACTGCCAATACATCCCTCATCACCAATGGCCATAGGTGAGGGACAACATACAGTTGGCATTGACCAGGAGAGTGTGGTACCCATGGCACTTGCATCCCCTCACAGCAGACATAGGCAGAGGCACAGGGGTTCTTGGGGGAGTACCGCTGGTCGTATTGCCCCTGGCAGACATGCCCTCACAGGTCTTACAACATCCAGTATGTTCCAGGCTGTAATGCAGGCTCAGGCACGTATGGAACGGTACACAAGACAGGGACTTAGGGCGCAGAGGGCCCATTACACCGCTATCAATGACAGCATCCGTGACCTTGCCGGTGCCATCTGGAATTACACTGAGATCATTGATAGACATTAGGGGGAGACAGTAGATGCCCTCCACAATATGTCTTCCATGAGCCAGGACCATGCGGGATGGTTGCGACGTCGACGCGGATGCATGCCAGCAACAGCAACAGCTGGCAGTGGTCACGGACGGCCCACAGTTTACAGCTGCTCCCGTAGTGGCAGGACCAGCCCCAGCCATGCTGGGGCTGGCCTGTCCATTAACCATCCCAGTAGATCACGTGCATGTGGCTCTGGCCAGTCCCAGCAGGGACATGGGTCCAGTCGTCATACCTCTGCCTCTGATGACAGCACCCAGTCGGGGTTGGTAACCGATACTGTCCGTAGCACCCCTGCCAGGCACAGGTACTGTGTCCGTGGCCAGAGACAGTGATCTGTACAGCCTAGCAGGTACAGTCTGTGGCTGTCCCACAAACTACCATATATGGCAGCCACATGGTTGAGCTTTGTGCATGCAGACACACACACATTAACCAAACAACTAGGGCTCACGTATACACACACATTACATCAATGTTGGCCCATGCTGTTCTGTTGTCCCTCACACACACACACACACACACACACACACACACACACACACACACACAGACATGTCGATTGGATGGGTCAATGTCAGGCTCTGGCAAACAACAACACACCCTGTGCATATGATGATACCTATGTCGCCTCCTGTCATTTGTAACATTGATGCAGAAACAGGCTAACATTGTGCTGATGCACAGGGTGACATTATAGCAGTGTAGCAATATTAGTAAGTTGTCAACAGGAAAGTGTAATGACATCCTTGTAGGTATGTCTGAGCAGGCATTATGCATCAAATCTCTGATTGTCAATGTAGCATTGTTTACACCACTGTTAGGTCTGAGTATGTATTTTCCACACATGTGCCACTTGGCTGAAGTGTAATGTGTTGTCAGCATGTGTTAGTGAGTGGACAGTACGTGTGTGATGTGTGCAGTACAGATTAGCAAGTGTACATCTGTGAACATGGTGGGTGTGCACTCTCTGCATGTACGTGCATGGTGGACACATGGGACGTGTGGCATATCCTGTTGTACACATTGTTAACATCTCATAGTATCTTTCAATGGCCAGTATGCATTCTACTACAGTTATGTATTAACATGGGTCCACATGTGTGTATGACATGGGTTGACACTATGCTGTGGGTGATACTGTTAATATCTGTCAATGATTTGCGGTCTGGTAGTATAGACAACCTCAACAGCATGACTATAAGCAATCATTGGATGATGTCCTGACAAATGACACACAGTTGTAGGGAACTCAGTAACAGTTGGATCCTTCCGGTACTATACTCTAACACTAACCAGTGGTATTGACCGCCACCCATTCCTGGGACCACACCTGATTGGCATATAGCCCCCTTAGGTACATGCAAACACACTAGGGATGTGTCCATCCACATCTGGAAATGCATGCATTGCCCTACAATGCATTCCCTGGATGGGACGCATATCATACACAAGGGTATCATACAGACAGATACCTGTTGTCTGATACATGCTGTATAGCAGTAAGCTGGCTATGGCATAGTCATCCACATTTACTATACATACTATCCCGTCAGTACCACATCGATGGTAGACCTCAACATGTATGTTGGGTACCAATGTGTACATACAGCCTCATGTTATGTCATGTGTCCCATGGTATCCACATATCCATAGGTATTGTGGAGTCCCTCAGTGTATCACATAAGACATTAGAGGTCTGAATTCATATCCACAAGCCACTTGTACACCTATACAGACTGTCCATTATTGCCAGTCGTTGTTGTGTATGAACATGTCTGACATATACCCCAGGCATATACCTTCACTCACACTACTCTTTAGTAACTGTCATGGGTGTGTGTGGCACAGATGACCTTGGCCATGGATCACAACAGTGGACGGCCTTGTCACATACATACATATCTGACCTACGATCTGAGAAGCAGCGGCACAACCTGTCAATGGAAACAGATGTATTCATGTAGTATGCAGGCTTCACACCTATGTACTGACTGAGGGGACATGTGCACATATATAGTTGCCACTCAGATACCTGATGTGTGAAATGCACTTACTGTTTTAATCATAATATGTCCTACCATAGTAAAACCAAAATCCACACCGCATTGACCAACAGTGACACACACACACACTGTCAGTGTTTGCAGGATTCAACCCCTACCTAACTATGTTATGATACTAGTGAGAGACGCCTTAATACAGCGTGCTATTGGCTTTACTGGCTGGTTTCCCTTCTCCGTCTGTATTTGTAGGATGGTGACATCATCAGAATTTCCAACGAGGAATGTACCTCTTTTAGTGAGTTTTCCCAGTCTCCAAAAAGGGCACTCCTCTCAAAGGAAACTGCACACACACACACACACACACACACACACACACAGTCAGAGTTTGCAGGATTCAAACCTCTACCTAACTATGTTATGATACTAGCGAGAGAGACACATTAACACGGGGCGCTGTTTGCTTTACTGGCTGATTTTCCTTCTCCTGCTGTATTTGTAGGATGGTGACATCATCAGACTTTCCAAAGAGGAATGTACCTCTTTTAGTGAGTTTTCCCAGTCTCCAAAAAGGGCACTCCTCTCAAAACAAACTGCACACTTACACACACCCCCCACACACACAGCGTTTGCAGGATTCAAATCCCTACCTAACTATGTTATGATACTTGAGAGAGACACATTAACACGGCAAACTATTTGATTTATTGACTGGTTTCCCTTCTCCTGCTGTATTTATAGGATGGTGACATCATCAGACTGGACATGGTGATGTGTGTAGACTTTGTTTTATGCCATTCCAGGAATGGTCCATGTGGGTCAGCAGGTGTCAACAGCTTGAACAGGACCTCATAATCCTTACCTTGTGTGATCTATCTGTGGACACATTGACATTCCTTCATATGTCAACACATATTTATGCATAGCTTGTTGGTTTTGTGGATACTACTTGTGTCTGGGATGTTGATAAAGGGCTATTCAAAGTCTATGTGAGACATGTGTAGCTGTGTTCAGTGATGTATGTCCTGGGTGGCTGCCTTGCAAACAGTCTAGCATGTTTGAGAACCATGATCCGCACATGAACGTACCACAGTTGGTAGGGTTGTGTGTATGTCAGCTTCCAATAGCTCTGTTTATGACTTCAACCATGATGGACTCCATGACCTTGCAGATCAGACTTCATAGGCATACTGGACTGTACTTCCCATGGTGTGTTGTGCACCAACACTTGTGGGGAGTGCCATATGTTGCTGTAACACATTCAACGGTTCCACATCCTGTGTAGGGGGTGAGGCTCAGCTGACTGTTCAGGTGCAGGATCTGTTTGTTCTGTAGTTTATGCATGACACATACTGGGAATCAATGTATTCCACTTGCTGCCAAGCTTTCGGCATTGGGGGTAGCTGCTCATCCAGTCTACATGTGATATCTCCTGGTATGATGATATGGACTATCATCAGTGGGAGGTGGGTATGTATATATGGGCCTGTCTGTCAGGATGTTGGCATTGTCAGTCAGGTACAGTTGGCCCTGACTCAGGACATATATGGGTGTACATTGCCATTTATGACATAGCTGAAGGAGGTGTCATGATTCAGTCTGGACTCCTTCTCAGCTACTCTTTACAAAACACCAATGAACCTGAGCACTAATCCCTGTTATACTATTTTACACACTTAACACCCTACTGATCCTGTGCGATCAGGCTACAGCGTATGTCATCATAATATCCTGGCATGTCCAGGGGTCAGTTTTGTGTGTACTCTCCAGTCCAGCTGGTGAATATTGTGATGTTGACACAATGTCACATCTGCCTAATGTACACAGACAACCCTCTCCTCCTCCCGACAAACTCAGATATATGTGTGAGATGCACCTATATAGACATACAGGGTGCTGAACTCTCTCGACTCATGACTGGCACAGTCTATCAGGTGGTGAAGGTAACCATACACACCACATATCAGTCTCACATATCCTCTAGCGACAGCACTCAAACCACATTTTCACACATAGACATACTCGGATGCTATAAATGAACTCTGCCTAAGCAGCAGAGACCTCCAAAGCAGACACACACACAACTGCTACCTCACTAAAATACCCACATATCACATAGTTCACAATGTCAGTGTGCCACACAGTCACTGCTCATCGGGCAAAGCAACACACCTAATACACTTGTAATAGGCGACACTTATTGTCTGACACACTGAAGTACCACTCACCAGCCCAAACAAGGGAATAGTCACTATGGGCTGTCTGTCGTGTGCCAGGATCTGCCACATAACACATGCAGTCAGGTCACTCCAAAGCAAGTACAGAACTGGCACCATCATTGTCCATGCTGGTGCGTAAAACCTCAGACACTATTCCCTGGACCACATGACATGATACATGGAGGAACACTCTGATCATGTAGCCCAGGCCAGTATGACCCTGACCTTGTCTAGCATCTTACACCCACCAATTATAATGTCACAGTATACAGACAAACATATCATGTTTAACAGTTGGCTAACAAATGAGTGTCATTCATAGGGGATACAGTGTCTATCAGCCTGTGGTGACATGCTCGACATGCCTGGTAGCTTCACTATGGACAGCTTGCACCTGTCACCCTTGGACTTTTGAATGCTGGCTAAGGCTCTTGCTACCACCATAGTGCCTTTTTTAAGCAGGGCTCAAAAGACAAACCCATCTCCATAGAAATTACAGCAAATGAAACTAAGGGTAATGCTGCTCTACATCAGATGTGTTGCCCTCATATTGCGGCCACTCAGGACTCTCCGTAGTATGGAGGATAGCGATATCTGTGCACTAACAGATGCCTGGTTCAGGCTCACTTATGCACACCAGCACTACCAGGTTATGTTTCATACCATGCTTTCTGACCACAAGACTTGGAACAGACAACACAACTAGGGGGAGTATCCATATACATCACAGATACACACACCTCTGGGTTAGTAGCACTGCACAAAGCATCACAGACTATACATATACAACTACCATTGTGCAAAACTGCCTTTCAGTTTGTTGCCTGCTACATACCACCCTCCCAAACTCAGGAACCACACTTGGCTTTCATGGGAACTATGGAGAATATGAAGGTCTCCACAAACACCATTATATTGAGTGACTTCAAATACACAAATATTGACTGGGGATACTACTCAAGCCCCAACACCCTCGTCCAACAGTCGCTACAATTTGTAGACTCATATGCTATGGCACAACCAGTCAGCACAGCCACAAGGGGGAATACATATTGGACCGGATCATCACCAACATGGTGACTCTATTTTCCACACCAGTGATATACCCCTCATTGGTAAGGTCAGAACATACATGTATATCACTGGACATACATATACCCTTCACACACACATCCTGGGTAATCTTGGTGAACTTCTCATGAGCCAATGTCTCACTTCACCAAAGAAAGGTGGTATCCTTCAGAGACCCTGAGACAGTGGCAAATATGGCTCAGACTGCTGAATCCTTTACATACACATTCTACGGACACCTAGTGGACTGCATGGATTGTGCTATCCCAAATAACAACAGGACTCACTCCTCCAATGGCAGGGGACCTGTCTGGTAGACCCCAGCCATTAATAAGCTGTACAATGTCAGGAGGAAGCTACTACATGATAGAGCACAATCCCACATGGGGAAGGCATCTGTGATCTGTACTAGCAGACAGCTACGATCACTCATGAACTTTTCTAAGGGGCGCTTCTACCGGACAATTGCACCAGACACGTAGGACTATCACACGGCCTTCTTCAGTTATGTCAGGAACCTGGGTGGACACTCACTGATATGCTGTGAGTTACTGCATAATGACTAAACTTACCCTGAACCCACTGGCATTGCCAACATCCTGGCAAACAGGTTCAGTGCAGATGTCTCCCCCCATCCCCTCTAAGGAGCAACTATCCATCCCAACAGAGTGTAACCTCCCTGACATCACACAGTAACAGGTGAGTGCTGCCCTCCCCAAAGCGTACATCACAGCATCAATGGGACCAGATGGTGTCCCGGCCTGCATCTTACACGAGCTTCATGACAGACGTAACCCTCACATTACATCACTGTTCAATATTGGAGTTACTACAGGATATGTACCCAAGGAATGGCGTACAGTGACAGTGGTCCCACTCCGCAGAGTTGTTGCCACAATGGACCAAAGACAATATTGCCCTATAAGCCTAACTAGCCTGTTCTGCAAAGCTATGGAGTGTATTGTCATGGGACTCATACACATAGACATCGGGAACCTACAGACACTGTGTCAGCACATTTCAGCATTGTTGTGGGCAGATCTTGCCTCTTGAACCTGCTTGTATTTTTTAAATGGTTAACAGGTCCATCAACATATGGACGGTTGTCCACACAGCCTACCTGAACCTTGCAAAACCCTTCAACACAATAACCCACTGGGCCATTATGCATAGGCTCATCAGCGTCAATATGGACACATATCTCACACGATGGATTGCTACCTGGATCAGGGATAGCACCCACATGGTCAGAATTGCAGGTGCCATGTCTGACTATACACCAATTACACATGGCATCCCACATGGCTCGGTCCTGGGACCTCTCTTGTTCAGTATATATTTGTCTGACATACAGGCTGCCACAGGGTGAATATGGCTGACCATGTTCACACTTGACTGCAAACTGGGTGCCATAATCAACTCTCCAGCTGCCACATGCATACTCAAACAGGGTCTCACAGAGATGGATGACTGGTGCCTGAGCCATGGCATACAGCTAAATGCCATTAGTTACATAGTCATCCCCTTTGGGAATAACAACATGCCCACACATTAGCACATTGGTAGTACTCCATTACATACGGTAGGAGTTGTTAGGGGTTTGGGGACATGACTTGTACGTACTGTCGCCTTTGACAATCACGTTGCCAAAGTGGTTGCACAGACCTTCTATATAGGCCACCTTATCCCATATGGTTTCACATCTAGATTGAGTGAGGTCATTGTGCCCCTATATTCATCACAACCATGCTTGGTTACAATGCCACATTTAGGTTGTACCTTACCCGACACCTGCAGCAACTTTACTGGCCACAGAAGTTCCTCACCAAGCAGATCTAGGGACTCACACGGATGCCCTGCACAGTTCGGATGTAGCAACTCCAGCTCTACTCAGTCGCTTACCACCTACTCGGATATGATGTGTGCCTGTTATTTACAGATATACCCAACCCAGAATTACTGGACATGCTCCACCTCAGGATATCTGACTCCCTTGGAGCTACACACTCCAGGGACATATACCTCAGCACAGATGTTAATAGGACATGCTGGAGGGACAGATTCTTATCCCAGAGGCTCCACTCACTCCAGATTGTAATCCCTGTTTCACATAGGCAGAGCCACCCACTCATGACCTACAGGAGACATCTTGATGACTGTATGGGTGATCGTATGTTTACCCCTGGGATATCTTCTGTGTCCCTGCTAGACAGAGGCACACTAGCCTAAGCATACATGGGCTTTCTTGTGTGACCTACTATTCACACGCACAGTGTAGTAATCTGACAGGGTTGTGAATGCGAAACACACTCTGGCTAGGCTTGTACATGCCCTAGGGCAGATAGCCTAGTATCGACCTCTGAACCTATGCTAATGTTCGGGATGCACAATGTTTATTGTTGATACTGTTTGCAGGTCTTTATCGTCTTTGCTTTACCAGTTTCTATGAACAACTTAGGTATCTGCAGAACATATTTGATTATGACAGGGTTCCACTATATTATATATGTGTCTGTTGTCATATAACTGTGTGCACAGGGCAGATTGCTGGATAGTGAGAGGTTCCTGGGTTAACACATGCAACTGCCAGATATGTGCGGCCCACTGCTGTACTCAGACATGGCCTAAGTATGTGAGCATGCCCAGTTCAGGCTTTCCTTGTTTTGTTGCCTGACATTTGTCTCATTTATTCAAGTGTGTGAGCATGCCCAGTGTGACCTTTCAGTATGTTGCTATCTGAGGTCCACTGCGTTTGTTAATGTGTGTGAACATGACCAATATTAACATTTATACTGTGTGTGTTGGAAGTCAGGTTCTGTTCTTACTGCAGGACTCAGCTTTGTGTCATAACTCGACAGGGATTATGCTGTGCCTGCAGGGTATCCATGAGATACTTTGCATAGACTTATCAACATTCCTTCATACAGGCTGACCACTGCAATGCTGTCATGGTTTAGTGGTTCAGTACTTTAACTATAGTGCATAGTATCCTGGGTTCAAGACTCATCACTGCTTTATATTTTCATACTGAGCAGATCAGACTGCTTAAGGGCCAGTTAAGCAAATATGAGCATGTTGGCTTTTGTTCAGCTATGCCTTACTTAGACCAGGCTTGTCTGACATTGCTCAATATTCACCAACATTGCTGGACGTTGCCCAATATTACTCAACATTGACCACAGTTGTGCTAGTTGGTGTGTGCGATTTTGTTTGCATATACTACATGGTGGTAAATGCTGTTTAGCACTGCTTTATATTGCTTAACACATGGCAATCATGCCACAGGTGGTGCTGCAGGGCTGTCTATGTTGGATGCACATACTACACTCCCTGTACATGTTTGAAGCAGGTAGTGTCAACTTAGGCATCCCTTTTACTATATGTGCAAGTCAGAGAGAGGTATAATTTCCAGAGTTCCTACTGAGCCGGTGTATGTGCTATGTGTTGCCTCCTTGCCAAGGCCAAAGAATACTGGGCACACCTCCTTCTGCCTACTGGGGCAGGCTTAGGTTGTTCCTCCTCTGAGTCACGCTCTGCCTGTGATGGCCTTGGCAATGGTGGGGAACTGTTTGGCCCAGGCCTATGCTGGTCCTGCTGCAGCTGTTTTCGCAGGATCATATTATGTAGCATAGCACATACCATGACAATTTGGGTACATGTAGTTGGTGAGTACTGCAAGGCTCCACAAGATGTGTCCAGGCACCAGAACCGTGACTTGAGCAGCCTAAACACACGCTCGATTACATTACGTGTTTGTGCGTGTGCCTCATTATGGCATTCCTGTTCAGGTGTGTGTCCGTTTCTGATGGGTGTCATCAGCCATGGCTCCAGTGCATAGACAGCATCCCCCACTAGGTGACCATGTGGGATGTCCCCACTGGCAAATGTCTGGTACAGCTGCGTCAGATGCCAGATATGGGAATCATGGTAGCTTCCAGGGCAGTCAGCACACACATTCAGTATTATGCTCTGGGCATCACACATGACCTGGCAGTTGATGGAGGGGAAGCCCTTGTGGTTGAAGTAGACCCTACCCTGCTCGCTGGCTGGTGCTTTGATGCATATGTGCGTGCAGTCTATTGCACCCACTACCTCAGGGTATTCCGCTATTTGCTGGAAGAGACGCATATTGCTGGCCAATACCTCACGGGAATTGGGGAAATATACATGATCACCGACGTGCTGACATGGCATCCAGGACTGGATTCAACCTTTATTTGTAGCTGTCACGGCTCCATTTTGCTATTTGCAGAACGGTACTCAGTTGTCAACTGAGTACATTTCTGCAAATAACACTGCTCTTACTCGGATAGGTTTGGGTTTCCTGAATCGCAACTCTACCTCATTTGCATGCCTTTTGCCTGCAATTGAGGTAATTTGCATATCCCAGCCCTGTCCGTGTAAAAGCTGTTTTAGGAGCTCTCTTGCACGGCCCTGCAGGCTGTTCCTGGATTGCTCATCCGACCTGATGGCTGCATGGAGTCTTACTCTACTCTTAGACTCCGTGCAAGCCATCGTGAATCCTGCCCAATATTATATATATATTTTATTATTTATTATCAATTTAAAGTCATTTTACTATTTTATGCAATATGTATGCGTATTACTTTATTTGGTTAATTAGCTAGTTAATTGTTTTATTAGGGTATTTAGAAAGACCTATAAAATAGGCATGTTTGATACTGGTTTGTTAAGGTTTGAAAAAAGCTGCATAGTGAAGGCGCTTACCGTATCTTGTTCAAATAAAGGTTTTATCAACTTTATTCTCTGATTTGGAATTACTTGGAATTACTTTTCCTCTTGGTAGATTGCCTAATGGTCCGAATAGACATTTTCATGTTTCTTTTTGGTTCTGATTACCTTTTTGGAGCTTTAATTCAACGCAAGGTCTGAATAAGACTTGACTAGTGATTGAGTTTCGCTTGAACTGTGTGTTGCATGGTTTGACACTGAGCGGTAACCTTTTTTTACATATTTGTATGCTGAAATCTTTTTATTACCTGCTCGGAGTCATTCATTTGCTTGTGGTACTGTGTTTTATTCGATATAAAGAAATAAAAAGTTTATTTCTGAAAATATTAGACAATATTATAGTGAATATGAATATAATAATATCAGGAGACTTTGTTACTTAGACAAACAAAAAGAAAAAGGGAAAATATGCACAAATAATGAAGGAAGTAATGATGTGGGAAATTAACTTTATGGAAATGAAAAGATTGAAAATATGAAAGAAATATGTTTAAAACAAAGAATGATTATTTTGTAATATCAGAAGGGTAAAAAATAATAGACAATGAACTAGTAAAGAAAGGGTATTCAGATTGTCTGCCAATATGGATTGAAATCAAAGAAAATAATGACATATGAAAAGGAATAAAAATAATAAATGAAAAAGAATGGTATACAGAAGGTAATGGAGAGGATATAACTACACAATTATTGAAAGAACATTTAACAATAACACCATTCTTTCAAAATTGTACTGAATGGACGATAGTATTTAAGAAAAAAGGATAAGAGAGTTATTTAAGTTGGGAGATAAAGAAAGAATGTGAAAGAGGAATCACTGGATGTATATGGTAGGGTTTTTGAAAACTTAAAATATAATAAAATAGACTTCTATGAAAAATAAAAATAATATACGATAAAATGAGTGAATAATTACATATGTATTATTTTAACAACGATATCTATTATAAGAAAAAAAGATGATGTATCAGCATATTTAGGAAAAATAGTAAAAGAGAAAACTACTGTAATAAGACAAATGAATAAAATGGTGAAATTAAGAAAAATCAAACACAAATTATGAAGATAGTAGAGGAATATGTAGAAGAGCTATATAAAAAAGGGAAGTAGTAAAGGTCAAAATGATTGGCAAGTTAAAAAATTCACTGTGTCAATGAATAAAGAATTGGAAAAGGAGATAGATGAGTTAGATAAAATAATTAAGCAAGTTAATATAGATTCTGTATCAGATTCGCATAGAATTGGTTATGAAATGTATAAAAAAATAAAGGTTAAAAAGCTTATTTTGTAAAAGTTTTGAATTAATGGATGAAAAGAGGTCTTAAGCATAAAGAGATACATAATGGACTTTTAAAGCTTCTATGGAAAAATGGAATAAAGAAGAAATAAAGAACTGGAAGCTGATAGTATTAAACAATATTGATAATTAGATATGAGTAAAGATTATAGAGAAGTGGATACAAAATAAAATACCAAATATATTAGAAGAAAGTGTATTTGGTATTAAAGGTAGACGTTGTCCAGAACTCTTAATGACTGTAAGGGAAGTAGTAGATGATAGTATGAAAGAAGGACAGGAAGTAAAGTTAATGGTAGGAGATGTTAATAAAGCTTTTGATACAATAGAACATGAAGTTTTATGGAAATCTATTGATTGTCACAATATTAGTAAAAAAAAAAATAAAAGAATATGCATGACTGCTTATAAAATCAACAGAGTGAGAATACTAATTAATGGGTGGTTATTAAATAAATATAAATGAATAATGGAATTAGGCGATGATGTCCGATGAGTATTTTATTTTAATTACAGATTTAATAGTGAGATGAGAGGTGAAATGATAAGAGCAGAGTACATAATGTAAAGTTGTGTAAAAATTCCAGCGATAATGATGTACGCAGATGATATGACTGTTGTAACAGAAAATGTGTCTTGGATGGAAAAAGTAGTTAAATATCTAACAGAATAATTAAAAGGAATATGTATGGACCTTATAAAGAAAAAAGTCAAGGATTAGGGAGTAGTAATAATATAGTAGGTATACAATTTACTTAAACTGAAATAAAGGTGCTAGGAATGCAGTTTGATATTCACAATATAAAAAAGACAATGGGAAAATTTAATAAGAAGTATAAACCAACTATGTGCATTGTGGAAAACATACAAGTTGTTATATAAAAAGTAAACAAACTTGTTTAATTCTGTGTTGATAAGTAAAATACCATATTTCTTAAGTATTTTCATGATTCTCCAAATTTAGGAAAAATATATAATGGTATCCATGTTCTCCTTTATATGGGGTCTTAGACTGAATCTTGTTAAAAGAGTATTTTATGTGATTAAAGAATGTGGTAGATTCGGACTTATAAGTCCAATAGTATTTGGGGCTTCATTGAAGTTATATAAAACATTAATATGAATATAGGATAAAGAGAAATTAGTGAGAAAGATATTTAATTGTAAATACAAGGACATGTTGGAAGAATCTGGATCTAATAAAAGAAAAAAATCATTATACAACTGAAATGCAAATTCTATTGTGGGGAAGAAAAAACAGCAGAACATGTATTTTAGACACGTAAAAAAATATGAAAATTCTAGAAAAAACATTATGTGAAGAATTTTTGCTTTTGGAAATATAAAAGTAAAAGATATAAACATGGATAGATAGCACATGAATATTATAAGGATATTACAAAGAGAACAAATTAAGAATTGTGCATTATTTGGAATGAACGACTAAATTAAATTACGTTTAATGGGAAATGGGTTTTTCAAAATGGTGGTTGTGGAAGACGTAGCAGAGGTCCAGTAAAGAAAATATTGTAGTTTTTTCTCAGTTGTGAATGTTGATGATGAAACTATGTAAATATGTAAATTTATAATATTGTTGTAAATAGAATACAACTAAAGGACCCCTATATTTTTTAAATAGGTGCCATGGGATCTTTTCTGTCCACCTGAACTACCAACTCAAGTAGATGGGACCATGGCTTAATGTCTCATCCAAAGAACAGCACACTCAGAAGTGCAGCACCTCACCCTTTCAATTATGCACTGCAGAGTTGGCAATTTAGCTGCCTGGTGTGGGAATAGAACCCACATCCTTCTGCTTCAAATATGAGTGTGCTACCTGTTGCACCAATGGCACTGCTGAATTTAAAGGCTGCTAGGTACAAAGGGTTATGTGTTTTTGCAATTCTATATGTTAAAGAAACATGTCTGGAGGGTGTGTGTAAGGTGGCAGTTCAGAGTAGATTTATTAGAAGATTCAGGGGGTGTCTAAGGAATTCAAGTAGGAGTGGAGTGGAGCAGGATACAGCTCCTATGTTAGTGGGAGTTAATCAATCCAGCCGTGTACCTTGTGGTGACATCCAAAAATAAGTGTGGCTGCTGTTCCACCACTTTAATGGAGCAGTCTTTCTTCACATTGTGGGTTGCATCATCCATGCTGTCTATCTCAAACTGGCCTAGGCATTTGATAGCATAACGCATGAAGGAATTGCTGTATAAGCTGATGTCCTTAAATAAAAATCCTTCCATGGTAAGATGAATAGCCGACTGGCTTAAGGTTAGAATGCACATCACTGAACTGGAAGATTGCCTCTTCAGAATGTGAGATGATGAGCATTGGTTTCCCGCTAGGAACCCTTACTGGGATCTACCTTGTTTGGACTCTATTTCTCAGACCTCCAAACTGATAACAATAATCTCTGGTTAGCGAAGTTTGCTGATGACTGCAAGTTAGGCATGATTCTCAAATTACCTTCACAAGTATATGCATCCGAAAAGAACTAACTGAAGTTAATTCATGTTGTTTTGAAAAAAGTTTTAAACTAAAATGTAAAAAATGTAACATTATCCCATTCAGAAAGAAGACATAGACTGCATTTTACTGAACTGGAAAAATTCCCATTACCATATGAATCAGTGAACAGAGATCTGGCACTTTGCTTGAAAGCTCCCTCTCCTATGACCATGCCCATGGTGAATGCAGTTAGGTAAAACTTCTAAATTTCACAACTGGTTGCTAAATGAATTTATTCTAGAGCCAAGGAAATCAATGTTCCCTTACTTACTGCCCTAGTCAGAGCTGTTCTGGAATATAATGTATGTATCAGGCCAGAAAAATTAAATAGATCAAAAAATAAATACATAAAAATAAATAAACAAATAAACAAACAAATAAATAAAAGGGATCTCTGGTCCAAAAAACATAGCTACCATGAAAGACTGAAGTCCTTGCCTTGTGCTCAGTTACATACAGGCTTCTGAATGGATACCTGTGACTAGCTTATCAAACCCTTGGGGATCCAATTCATCTTGACCTCTTTGCCATTGATAAATCAAACTGTGTAGCCAATAGCAGAACCAGAGGTCTCAAACTTCATTAAGGAATGAATAAAACTAGATTGAGAGATAGTTTCATCACCCAGTGTCTCTCCTTGCAAAGTAGAGACTCCTCCCCCTGCATGTCAATCAATATGATTCCTTGTCACCTTTCAAAAATAGCTTAGGCTGCTGGATAGGTGCTCTTAAATTTGCCATTGGATGTATAGGTGTAACCCTTCAAACAAATGGTGGCAATACCTAAGGGTGAGTGTTGGCAAAGCACACATGGCCTCAGGTCAAACTTGCCATGAATATCCTATACTTCTATGACAGAACTGAAAAAACACAAAGAGAAATTCATGGTGACTTAAAGAAAGAATTAGATGAAGATCAGTGAGAGAAAGCAAAAAGGGATTATGTAGAAATGGAAGAAATGTAATTAGCTGACGCTTTATGTATGGACCTCATTGCAGTATGTCCAAAATGAGGATAGCTGAACTGACATGGAATTAGCAAATGTAGGTACATATGGTAGAATGCTTTCATGAAACCAAACAATCAAAGAAGAAAGCAGGATAATCAGAGCTGGAGATACAAAGCAAGGGATGTAGACCTGCAAAAAACACATCCAAACTGGAAACAAAGCTGAAAAAAATGAAAAACTCATCAAAGTGGAATAAAAACTCTTTACTGGTGTTCCCCGGTACCTCGGCTCAACAGCCTTTCAACGAAGTCATTTTTACACCAAAAAATGCAACATATTTAAATATACATCAATTAGGCTTGATAAGACTCATTCAATTATGAAAGTGCTAAACAGTAGATGTGAACACATTAACCCTTCACTATCTTGTCCATCTGAGAACTTAATACATCAATGACATTTATATATTGATGAATGAACCATAGTGCATAATAAAACATGCAAAAATGCACATCTTTTCGACATAACTCTTTTACATCTTGTTAACATCCTTCTAACATCTTTATGATATCTTTTTAATGTCTTTTAATATATAAATCCAAGTTATGTGATGTATGGGGATGCATGTAAATATACACACATAATATGTCTGAAATAATTATTAACATTACCACATTCACTTATTATTTGCTATAATAGCATAAATCTATAAGGAAAGATATGAAAAAGAAAAAGAATTTTTGTGACCAAGTAGCACATAAATAACATCCCTTGTGAGAGAGGAAAAACATTTAAAAAAAGAGAATTATTACATGCTGCATGAGAATAAACCAAAAATCAGACTCTTACAACATTACAACAAACCCAGCTTCATTTATTAGCAAATGTTGGTATTAAATGCTTGATTCAATCCTCTAAGGAATAATGTACCATAATTAATAATAAATGTGGACTCTAATATTAATAGTTCAGTCAGAAAGACATCCCCCTGTCTGTTGAATAGTTTGGCCAGGACACTAAAAAATAAACTGGAATCAAAAACAGCATGAACTGTCTGAAAGTGTTCAGCCACAGGATTTTCCATCCTGCCATGTTTAATGTCACCCAAATGCTCCATTATATGATTTTTTTTGCCATTCTCTTTGTTTGCCCAACATACCATCTGATAGGGTAACATCCACAGCCAGTGATACAAAGCACCCCACAGGACCTGCAATTAAATAACTCCATGGCCTTGTACTTCTTCCCACTTATGCTCCCACTAACTTGTGTAAGTTTCTTAATTCCATATTCTACATTTTAGGTTTTTGTTAAGATGGTGGTTTTCCCTTGATCAGGGCTGAAGAATTGACCTTCAATAAGTCTGCTTATATGATTATCAAGTAATCCATTTGCAAGCTGTTGGGCACTTCTACATCATAGACAAATTAAAAATGAACATCAGGATAGATTTAACATTTAAAATACGTATAATCTGTCTGTACTGTGAATTTGTTTGCTGCAGTGTTTAAACATTCAAGGTGATTGACTATGTCAGCATTTCCAAGTATGGCAGGTAATTTTATAGAATCTTTCACTACAAATTGTGATTCCTGTCATTGTCGACTCTCATACCATGTGACACAGACCTTAATTCTGACTTTAACATACAATTGGCACTGGAAGTTATTTAATACAGAGAAAGATGTGTCTTACTATGTATATGTTTTCTCAGAAATACCTATGGTGTGTTGACTTGAGACATTGTCAAACAAAAATAATCTTTATATATTCCTTTCTGTGGCATCAATATATTTAGCAGTCAATTTTTTTGAACTTTTAACCTTATAATAATAGAAAGTGTAAGCCATTAAGTGAGCTACATTACTCAGACTATTGGAATTTTATATTTTAAAGAATATTTTTTATTGAATTTAGTCCATCTGTTCTATGCTATAAACAAGATTTTAAGTAAGGAATATGCTTAGCCAGCAGTTGTATTACTGAACATGACATCCTAGACTTGTTTATTCATCTTTACCTCATTTCCCCTATACTACTAAAGGAGCTGTCGGTTTCTAAGAATATGTCTGCAACTGCACTAAGCAATTAAACATTATGTATGGAAAGTAGGCCATCCAAACTGAAGTAAGGCCTGAGAATTTAATAGTTTCAGAAAGCAATACCTTTGGAATGTTTTAATTGTCTTGCTTGAAACAACAAGGCCTTGAGGCATATTTAAAGAATTCCCAGTGAAAAGCCAAATATCACTGTAAATGTTCGAATCAGAGTGTAAGTTGTTATGTTAACATAAAAAGCATTAAAACAGATTTATAATACATTACACACAATTATCCTTTGAAGCAAACATGGTTTGCTGAATCAAATAACCTTACTCTGAAATTCAGACAAAAGATATGATGATAACAATGATCTAAATCATGTTGATTACAAACACAGTGTCATGTTTTACTAGTACACCAAGTCATGGCAAAGATACAGGACTATATTATTATTATTATTATTATTTATTTATTTATTTATTTATATATATATTTTTATTATGAGTCAGAGTTGTAAACATGAGCTGGGTTAATCTGTCTATAGTGGTGTATTACGGGAAACACAAGATGTAGCAACATGAAAGTAAATAACCACTGCACAGTGTCAAGTAAAGCTACATACCATAGCAATGCATACAGATGTATTCTAGCTGGGTCAGCTTGTCCTTATCATATGCCCTCATGATCACAATAATACAGAAATAGAAAATAATGCTGAATACAATACAGTACCTCACCCTAGCGAACAAATAGTGCAAATTAAACAAAAACAGAAATTACATTTAAGGAACACACACTAAGCAAGATACTACAGAAAAATCTGTCTGCATCTCCCACGTTACATGTCCACAGATAGGCAGTTAAAGTGGTACTCTAATGCAGTATTCTGATGTCTACAAACATTGTGACAACTGTATGTGCAGTGTAAGGGGAATGCTGCACTCCTCATTGTGTTGTCCATAGGTTGAAGGTTTAAACCAAGGTTCCATCAGCTTGAATTAATGATAGCTCAGAAGGATGTAAAAGATCTTACAGCACTTACTGAAAACAGTAAGGGAGAGGATGTTTCCACATGCCTGGCCAAATGTCAGCTAGTAGTATAAATACCAACTCAACTCTCCCTTGAAAAGACCCGACTATCCTAGTGGTACTTATCCAGACTACAAAGGATAAATAGAAAAGGTACCAAGATATCTAACAACCAAATAAGTCTGGAGTGAGATGAGCCAGTATTCAAAGTTGCTGTTAACATTTGCTTACTGAAGGTGAGAATACTATACTTTTTTGCATTTAATTTAATCACATCTCTATTAACTTCTTTGCGTTAAATCTAATCCTATTTCTAATACACCACTGATTTGAATAGCTTAACCCTCATGGTAGTGATGCTGCATCACATGTTGAGTGAATGATAGCACTACATTTGCAATAACCGGTTTAGAGATCCAAAAATCAGATGGAGAACATATGGGTTCCAATACTGATTACTGTGGAAGCCACTAGTCCCATTTTTGCTTTCTATGGATGTTCTGCTGCTTTAACTAAATGGTTCTATTTGTCAGCCAGTTTGTTATGCATCTTTAATAATAAAGGTCTGCATTTATGCCTTTAGGCTTATTTACAGTCCCAGCATGAGGCACAGTGTCAAAGGCCTTGGCCAATTCCAGGTACACTGTATGAAATATACTGCCATTACTGAAATCTTCAGAGACTTTCTTAAAGAAGTTTAGGAAATTAAATAGACAAGATCTCCCATTGGCAAAACCATATTGCTGTGGGTCTATAGCAATAAGATTTTTTTAATTGGAACTTATCAAATTAGATGATTTATGGTCCCATGGAAATTAGGCTTGTTAGGTTAATGGTCTGTAGTTCTAGGGATCTGAGATGAAGAACACTTTATGGAGAGGTATGTTCTCCATACCTCAGGAGCACACTCTGTTGTTTTGGGGTCTATATTACAAGATCGAATGCTTAGGTGATCAAACACCTAAGCATTTAACTTGTAATATCGAAAGTAAAAAACAGTGAATGGCGTATTTAACCCAGGGAAAGATTTCCCTTGGCTATTCACCAGATTTTGCTGTTTTGTCGACTGTAGAACGATCTTGAAGTTGGTATATTTAGTTAGGGGGTGTGTGGGTGGCACAGCCCCCCACTTAGTTTGGGTGTAAAGTTATTTTTTTCCCATGGCCAACTGACGTGTTTTCCTGTGCCGTTCGACGGTTTTTGGTTCGATATTACAATTTCGAAGTTTAGTTGTTCGATCACCTAAGCATTCGATCTTGTAATATAGATGCAATGTTATGCATAAAGGGAACAGCTTTAGGATGTGCTGACAGAGGCCATGTTTGTTGCTGTTAATTAAGCAGACTGGTATAGCATTGGGGTCATGGCAGGGCTAGTCAGCCAGTGTGTGAACCTTGGCTCTAGATGATTGTCACTGTTGAGTTAACACTCTGACCCCATGTGCAAATTGGGAAAAGGGGGTTGTAGATGGATCAATGGATGTGTAGTATTGGGGCCCGTATAGTAGGCAATATTAGCTTCCAAAAGTGCAGTTAGGGCAATTTTCATAATGATCATGGATTGGTAAATTGGGTATTTGTGGAACTTCAGTGACGGTTTCTGGAGTGAAGCTGGCAATAAATTTACCTGTAAATATGTTAACAATATACTTTGGTCATAGTGAGTAATACCATTATCAATTAAGTCACAGAAGTGCTGAATGTTATGTCGTATTCATCTTATGTACTCATACCACTCAACCTCTTAGCTCAAGAAATCTGGACAAAGCCTAAAATAATGAGGGACAAAGGCCCAAAAAACAGGGACATATTTTAAATATTGCTTTTATAAATTTAAGAAGTTGCAAGAATAAAAGGATTGTGTTAGCATTAATTTTTCTGAAGGATATGAAGTCTGAATCTAAAATGAATGTCATTATTTAGTGACTTCAACTCTCATTAATTTCCTTGAAAACCACAATGTTTTGAGGAATAGACCAAAAATATGAGGTAAAAGTCTGGACATTCTTCAAAAATCTGAACAGTTGAGTGGTATATATGTACTTATAGAAGGAATAATGATCAACATTGACTCTGGATACTAATATTAATCTTTTTACTTTTAATTCCTTATTGTAATGTTCTGCTATTTATTGTTCTTTTTATAGAATCTTTAATGTGGGGAGACTTAATATTATAGACTAATTAACTTGATTTTTTTATTACAGAGCTTGTTAATACTGGCATTCTGACATGTATTTTACATAATTCTGGAGATTGTTTATACTGAAATTCTATCAAGTTGGTTTGTTTTTATATTTTGCAACATTTTTTTCTGACTGGGACACCTTTGTTTATGCTATTTGCTAAATGGGAATAAACCTCATTAGCATAAGTGACAGCCAAGGGTACACATGGGCTGGTAATCTTGCAGCTGAACTATGAAAGCTCCTCATATAGTTTAAATAGATTTGCCTTTTTAAAGTTCTTGGATTCAGATGTGTTCACTGATCAGTTTAACAGCTCTACTTCCTTTAATACAGGCAACATTTTAATAATTTGAACTAACAGTTAAACATAAAAATCTGGAAATTCTAGTTATAGAAGGGGGAAGAATTTCATCTCCTCTATGTTTAGTTTAGATAAGAAAGGTTTTTGTTTATAAAAAGTGCTTTTTAAAGCTAACAAACATCAGGCAAACCAAAACTAAAGATATACCTTTGAGAGTCTTGTGATATGGTCATTATACCAATGATATGTAGCTGTATCTTCAGTTTCTTTATGAAGTACTTGGAATGCATAAATTCCTACATGGTGGATCATCAGCCTAAACTTAACAGACTGAAGACACTTTCTGTTGTCATTAATCCTACCTAAGAGGCTGACTGGTTTCAGTTGCATCTCCCAATATTACTCATTGTTGGGACCAACTTCAATATGTGTCAACAGTGCATGATTTATGGATAGTTGTTGACAACATGACAGCTTTGAAGACTGGATTTCAACTGTTGTCATGGCTTCTTGTTTCTGTCTGAGGCATAAGACCATCATAAACCATGGTACTCAATTGGCTGACTTCTGTGTAGCTGTATATGATCTTGTCCCCTAATGTTTGGACTACTGTAATGTCCTGCAACTTGGGATTCCTGACTTGGAACTAGACCACTTATAGCTTTTGAAAAATGTTGAAGCCTGGATACTATATGGGTTTTTCAGCAGATATCATATTATGCCACCTTCTTGTGAATTGTGCCATTATCTGACATGCAGTGAATTATCTTTAAAGTACTGGTTCTGGTCTATCTCAGTCTGCATGACTTGGATTGCCTAATCCGCACAAGCTCTTCAGCTGGTATTGGTCACCTTCTTCCCTGTGTTCTATCTACCAGAGTTGCTTGTGGTTCAACAGTACAGACTGAGACATCTTGGAATTTTTTTCTTTGTTTTCATGGTCTATATCTTTCAAATTTACTATCCAGTTGGCTGAGAGTGTCCTCAACTATGATCACTTTCAAGTTTTCTTATAGACCTACTTTACTTTATTGATGTCGAAATATAAGTTTTATACATGACCTATTGTATTTAGAGCATTGCAGGTGCATTTTGTTTTCCTCGCTACCGATCATGATTCTTATTGATACTTTTAACCATTTGATTTAATTTTTTACTTGTTTTGGAGCTATATTCTTTATTAGTTTTTTTTTTTTTTAATTTGTGCAGTGGCTGACTTCAGCACTCAGACTTGCGCTTGATTTAGCTTATCTCTGAAGTATGCTTCAGTTATTTTATACTTCTTTTACATGTAAAGTACAGGGGTCTATATCATGAAACTGAATGTTTAGGTTGCCGAACACCTAAACATCAACACCTAAACACCGAAAGCTGAAAACCACAAACGGCCACTTCTACAAATTTTTCCACAGGGAAAAAATTAACTTGGCTGTTATTGGGAATTTGCCCTTTCCCCAATGTAGACGATCTCGGTGTTGGTATAGTCAGTTAGGGGTGTGTGGGACACACAGCCCCCCACATCAGGAGGTGTGGGGGCAAAGTCCCCCACTTGATTAGGGTTTGAAAGTTTGTTTTCTTGTCTGTGGACCAAGCAAAGTTTTTCCCTGTGACAACATTTGCGGAAGTGGCTGTTCACGGTTTTCAGCTTTCACTGTTTAGGTGTTGACTTTTAGGTGTTCAACAACCTAAATATTCAATTTTATAATATAGACCCAAGTAAACTATACTATATTAATATAAATGGCCTTTTATTGCATCAACCAAAGTTCCATACATGGATATTTGAGTTAATGGTATTCTAAACTATTTAAGAGTACTTGGGAGTGAGCTTTGTTTGAAAGGCTTCTATGTACAAGTTAACACTGCATGATTCCTGACAGTACACTGCAAAATTTAAAAAAAGGTTAGGTGCCCCCCAAAACACACATTCTGCTCTTATCATTAGTCTACAGTCAGCAGGGATTTCTGAACTCGTTCTTT
>NC_056735.1:1536877561-1537005061 GCF_019279795.1 Protopterus annectens
TATTGACCTATTGGGACTTATCCTATCAACAAAATGTAATAAGTATGTCATAGTCATAATACTGATAATTGCTCCTGCTATGAAACATTTTGTAACTAATCCTAGGGCCTTCTTAAGCCATTCAAGAATGACACTTGCATCTTTAATTTAATAAACTCAGGTCTTACAGGAAACGTAATTCAGTGTTACTGTAAGACAAAACAGTTATCACTAAAGTTTAAATGGCAAAGCACCCTATATCTGCAGGGAAACAACATTTTATTTAAGGGTTCATTGTATACATTTTGTAACTAACTTTAAAAGGAAAAGCTTAGAAAACAGCTCAGTTCAAAAGCCATATAAAGCAATCATATGTTGAGAAACAGATCCATAATAACCCTGATAAAAGATCGTCATTTAAAAACAAAGACAGTTTAAAATTAGCTTGACACATGTTCAATATTTGATGTTCAATGCATTTAGATCAATAGATAGAAACAAGATCAATCATTTTTTCAGCTTATCTACTGCCTTAACAACATTATTTCCTGAGTTTTGGCAGATTATTTTTTACAATAAACTGATTTTTTTAATACTTTTTTTAAGACAAAAAGACTCATAGGATAAGTGCAAATAAGTTAATAAACCCCAAACATAAGGGGGATAAGGATCCTAATTTTCCATCTGTTATGCTCAGTGGTACATTTTATGAAGATGTTGCCATTTTCTGGATACCTCATACATGAAATGTCTATCCTTCCTCGTTGGAATATGGAATTGTGGGATATTAATCCCAGAATATGTCTGTTGTTGAACAAATTTGCTCCCCTTTTTTTCAGGCTAAGAAAAGTATTGCACCAATTGTTTATAGATTTCCAAAACTTTTTTCATGTTATAAAACTTAAGTTTGATAATTTAAACAATGACAGCTTCTGTTAGATAACCCCTACATTCTATAAACAGCAAAACTCTCCCCGGGATTCCTGAAGCTCGGTGCAAGGACGGCATTAGCCTTGCACTGACCGTGCAGTGTAGAGATGGCGCAGCAGCACCATATGCATATTAATGAAGGTGCACTGCCACACCGTCCACGTGCACAGGAAACATGCGCGAGTACAGGGGGCATGTTTAAGTGCTGCACAGAGGCATGAACATGTCAGCTACAGTCACACAACCTAAAATGCTGACTAGTGCAGCCTGCCTTTAATAGTAATCACTCCTGTTAGTGTCCGTGGATACTGAAATGTATGCAAAGCATACAAGAGAGTTCCATGAACACCAAAATAAAATCACAGGAGTAAACACAAAAGCACATAGCTGAATTTTGAGCCCCCATCCCTCGAACAATAACATTTAAAACCCCATGTCCGTATTTCATTGCAGTGTTGATTTTTATACCAAGTGGAAGCAAAACGCAGCATGTTTGCATGCTGCTACCCTTTGCTAAGCCCAGCCCAATGGTTAGGGTTACCGCCTGTCCCACTTTGCGAGGGACAGTCCCTCTTTGGGCAGTTGTATCCTGACACAAAATATTAAAAATGGCAAATGTCCTGAGATTGTAAGACATAATTATGTCCTATATTGTATGTAATAGTTGCATAAAACAGTTATTCTGTATCTAAAATACCTAAATGTTATAAGAAACAGAATAAGCAACTAAAATACTACAAGAATAAGCTATTATTTAGGCAAAAAAGTTAAGTTCTATCCTTTGTACTGACCATGGGTATGTGTCGGCCTGTAAAATCTGATGTTTGTCCCGAAAATGTCCCACTTTGGCCATTTGAAAATGTGGCAACCCTACCAATGGTCAGAGCATTCGCTCAATATCTGCCCATTCGCGGTCCGAGTCGTCCTTGCCTGGACAGCCCAAAAGATGAATGGGTATTACCCGGGTCAACCTACCATGTCATGAAAGATAAGTATTTGCGTGCTCATATGTGCATGAAGTACAGCATGTGGAAGACCAAATATGCTAGGGTTGTCCTCACAACCATATTAGTACCAGAGATGTGTAGAGTACGCAATGTGTACTGCTGTCTGTGCCATGGGCCAGCAACCAGAGAAGGGATGGATGGATGGTGTGTTTGTGGAATTGGGGGGGGTGAGGTAATGTAATAATTCACCAAGGGGAGACTGGGTTTGATGTACAATAGGTGAAATGGAGGTGTACGAGGGAGCAGTGGGTGAATCAAAAAGGAAACCAAAGAACATGCATTCACATCACCAATACACCCTGACAGGCCATACTGCAGAACACAATCCCACAAACATATAAACATTAAAATGTGTGATACACATGTACAGAAACTGTACCGGCACACACCCACATAATGGTCTGGCCTGAACTGAGCCATCCAACCCCTACACACCTGGATACATAATTGAATAACCATCATCCCCTCCACAGCACACCCCCCCCTTGCTGAACGTCCACCAAAACCAAACATACTCGGGCTGCTAGCTTGGGCCAGCCATATCTGCACATAGTGCCCCCTACCCACATCTAGTAGACAGTCTCAGGCTTGCAAACTAGGTATCCCATGCATGTATAACCCTCTCTCATTTTCATATAGCCAAAAGAATGGGAGTCATTGGCATCCGCAATTTTAGGACATCCCTCATGGGATAAGTGTCTGTTCTAAAGATTAGACTTGGTGGCACAAGACAATGTCAAGCCCTGTAGACATCCAGACACAAGTTGCATTAGTAGTAGTTGTCCACAACCCTGCTCAGCCTCCAGCTGGTCCTGCATAATCTACGACCCAGGATTAAACACCTTACCGTGATGCACGTCTCCCCATGTGCATTATCAGGAATATATACCTTTCACATGTTCGCTAGAAGCTTTCCCATAGCCATCGTCCAAATAGTACATGTGTGCAAATTGTATACCCTGTCCATCCACGTCGTAATGATGCACACAACCCCTGTGTACAAATGGTACACATCCCTCCCGGATGCAGGTGTTCATATACATGGCCATGTACAACCCAAGATATGTAGTCATACATCTATAAATGTACATACTTATATACGCATAGCTACAGCTACACATCACACATACATGCACATAAGTAGTTGTCAAGTATGTGTCCTATTTATAAATATGTATACTTGCAAATGTATACATATGTCTCTCAGAAACATATGAACATTAACATGTACTATACATATGTACACCAACCGACTGTCACATTTGTTGCCAGTAGTGTAGAATGCCTGTAGTAAAGTCATATATCTGAACTGCCATCCATGCAGAATGTACCACGGATGGTGTAGTGGGCAAACAGGTGACTAAGGTGTTTCTGTTCCTGCTTCCAAACCATGCAAGGGCTGCTAATTTTATATGATGCCCAGAATAATGGCCATCGGATATTGGATGATTAAGTAACTGACAAGCTGACGTAAGCGGGTATACATGGCGGTAAGTGGCAGTCATTGAACAGTATGGGAAATGTAAATAAGTATGTAGGTGTATATACAAACACATTTATAAATATATATATCTTATATATATCTCTACATGAAGAATGAACATGGTCACAATAATGCAGTCATAATGAATGTGAAGGGAAACAGCAGCAGAACCTCCCATATTATTTAGTGCTGTCATATCAAGCTGGCCAGAGGTGAGCAAACCTCCTGCATCTCCAACCACAGGTAGGATGCTAACAGTGGAACTAACTTTGTCCACATAATAAGTCTGACTTTCAAACAGATACAGGGCAATCCCAGTCTCCATTCAGACAAACCAAAAACCAGAAGACTAATTAAACACCCTAACCATTATATGAACATATGACCCAGGACTATAAGCTTGGGAGGTCTGAATATACTTGGAGTGAGCCAACATACGGGATGTGTCTAGAGCAGTAGGGAGTGGCGCATATGTAGTGGTGTGGTTTATTTCCGACTGGAGAATGGATGACTGCTGTGTTAATGATGTTTTGCTGTGTTTGTTCTGGTAACTATAAACCATGGGTATACAAGCAAATGAAACAGCACAGCAATAGTGTAGTGGTTAGAGGATCCACCTATCAAGCAGACATTGCAGGTTTGACTGCAGCACCCACTATTTATGACGGGTAATCTGTATACGAGCATATCCTGCTAATTTTATGTTGTATAACGATATAATACCATTGAAATGTGAACTGGGGTGACGTATCACAGGAAGAATGCAGAAGGTGTTTGTGTGATAGGAAATTGTGGTTAAACATGGTGAAATGGAAAACCGCTGCTGAAAAATTTTGTACTCACCTTTTTTCCAGTGGCCCTTTTTCTACCCAGCAACACAATAAACCGCCTCGGCCAGGCTCGATGCTAGGACCCTACACACCACAACCAATGTGATTTACCACTAAGCCATGGCAGTTATAACTAACTCTGATGTTATCACAAACATAGCAGACAGCACAGTCATTCAACAGTATGATCAAAGTAATTAATCATGCAGATGTATATACATGTGTACATACAGATATTTTATATATATATATATATATATATATATATATATATATATATATATATATACAGAATTAACATGGGCACAAGAAAACATTTATAATGAATGTGAAGGAAAACAGCAGTGGAACACCCGTATCATCTAGTGCTGACATATCAAGCTGGCAAGAGGTGGCCAAACCCCCTGTGTCTCTAACCACACGTAGGATACTAACAGTGGGACTAACTTTGTCCGCATGCTAAGTCTGACTTTTGAAGGGGTACTGGGCAGTCCCAGTCCATAGTCCCCAGTCCCCAGTCCTCAGGTCCCCAGTCCCCAGTCCCCAGTCCCCAGTCCCCAGTCAGACAAGCCTAAACCCAGATGATCATATAAACACCCCGACCATAAACGTATGTGCCAGGACTATAGGCTTGGGAAGTCTGAATATACTTGGAGTGAGTCAACATGTGGGATGGGTCCGGAGCAGTAGGGAATGGCGCATGTGGTGCGGTTTTCCAAACAGGAGAATGGATGCCTGCTGTGTTAGTAAAGTGCTGAGGCATGCGTTTGGGTAACTATGAACCATGGGTATACATATAAATCAAGCAGAACACCAATAGTGTAGTGGTTAGAGCATCCGCCTAACGAACAGGCATTCACGGTTCAAGTTCGACCATAGCACATATAATTTTCCATGTGGAATGAATATCGTTCTGCTGTAAAACCAACATAATAACTTGTAAAAGTGAACTTGAGTGGTACTGTCATAATGAATAAGGCACAAGTAAGCACAAATAAGTGGCAGTAAACATATGTAACACACAGTAAGCATATGCGAGTGCACTTGCATGGGTGTAAGCAGCGCCCAGCATAGGAAATGTATATAAGTATGTACAGATGTCATATATATATGTATACATATATATATATATATATATATATATATATATATATATATGTACACACTCACACACACACACACATACACACACATATATATATAGATATATATATAATATATATATATATATATATATATATATATATATATATATATATATATATATATATATATATATATATATATATATATATATATATATATATATATATATATATATATATAGATATATATGAAGAATGAATATGTAACAATAAAGCATAGACAAGAGACGAGAAGGGAATCAACAGCAACTATGTATTATATAGTGCTCTCAGCGTATGTCATAACAAGCTGGCCAGGAGTAAGCAAAGCACTGCTACTCACACCACAGGCAGGGTTTTACTAGTGGGAGTAACATCATTGAATTTCTAAGTCTACTTTATGCACAGACAGAGTAGTCCCTGCTGGGAATACCAAAAATTCTAAGGCGCATTTGGGCGTCCAACCATTACACAAGCAAGGGCAGGTATGTTCAAAGACTAATTGGTGCGAGAGCCTGAGAATACACGAGGTGGGACAACATATGTGTAGGGCCCCTATTGCTCTGGAGAGGGCAATGTTTGGAGGTGTGTCATGACTGCGATAATAAGTGGATATTGGAAGTTACGCATGTAAGTTGAACACGGTTGGGGTGGAGGAACTATGGGTATGAAATTATGGATCCAGGCTTGCCAAGGTTGGATGGCCCGGTTCTAATTGGACCCACAGTGGAGGTTAGCGAGTTCGTAAAAGGTATATATGCATACACACATGCAGACATCAATATATAGAAGTACATTTTCTGTAACACATGCATTCCATTTGTAGACATAGATAACAGGAATGTGCACATACAAACATCAACAGTAGATGGAATAATAGGCTGTGCAGAAGAGGGACGGGACGAAACTGCTAAAACGCAGAGGTGTGTACAGTGTCCAAAGTCAGTGCTGTGCTGATGGTAATCAAATGTGAGGGCTTCCCCACACATGGAATCATTCCTGTGATCTGCCCGCTACGGCAACGCCAAGTACTAAACCAGTCTATTTATAAAAGAAATATGCTGAATACGGACATAATTAGGCTCCCATGTGTAATGTGTGCATTACCACATAGTCATACATATTAATTAATTGTAGCGTCATGTTAACGGGAGTAAGGATGTAATGAAGTATAGAGTCTAATCTTTTAATAAACACATGCGTGTTTCATGTGGGGCAACCCAATAACTGGGAATAGTATTCCTTCGGTCGCTCATGTCACCAGTATTTGTGGACTAAACGTATGGGAGTTCTGAGGATATGTGAAGTGAGTAAACTGATGGGATGGCTGTATAGGAGTAGGGAGTGGCCAGTGTGTAGTGGTGTTGATACACCGTGAATCCGACAGGAGAATGGATGACAGCAATGTTAGGGAGGCATTGGGGTGTGTGTTTGGAGAACCAGGAACCATGGGTATATGGGTATATATGCATGTGGAGCAGCACAGCAACAGTGCATTCGTTACAGCAACCCCCTAACAAACAGATATTCACATACCGAATCCCACTCTATCATATTCCAATTACCATCGGTAATCCGTACATGAACATATGGAAACATCTGTCCACTGTATAACTTGCTAAATATCGATTACAAGATAACTGGACTGAAGTGTCAGTGTCATAATGAATAAGGCTCTGGTATGCAGGTGAAGCATACATAAACACCATTACGCATGTGTAAGTGCGTTTGCACGGGGTATGTATTGGTTTACAGACACATCTATATATATATATATATATATATATATATATATATATATATATATATATATATATATATATGTATATATATACATATATACATATATATATATATATATATATATATATATATATAGATATATATATACATATATATATATATATATATATATATATATATATGTACATATATACATACATACATATATATATATATATCTATAATGTGTGTGTGTGTGTGTGTGTGTGTGTGTGTGTGTGTACATGTGTAGATATACAGAGATATACAGCTATGATAGGAAAGAGCACACAGGAATGACATATGTTCACAGGCTATGCCAATGGAAGTGAGGAGTCCAGGCATGAAACATGAAACATGTAGCATGCCCCTCCACCACCACCCCCCCCAGCCGGACACGGGAAACATACATGCAAACAATGTAAAGAGTCCACTGCTTCCCAGACCACAGGCAGGCTACAACTGGAGGGGTACACAGTACACCCGTGGATTGTAATTTTGGAACACAAACTGGAGCGTCCCTTGCAGAACACCCCAAAATTTGCACAAACCAAATAAAGGCAATAGACTGGCCATTTTGTCCCCGGTGTATACAGACTCAGAATACAATGGTGGGTAACCCTGATGTCCCGTGGGCCGAGACAATTGTATGAAATGGGTCCCGTGAAGTGCAGATTGGGCAGCATGTAGTGGTGTGTCCAGAACAGACCAGGACCCAGAGCAAGGATGGGTGCTGTTGAGGAGGCGATGGCGGGGGAACTATGAGTAGCTACTTATGGGTCTAGGTGTGCAGGTGTTGGCTGATGTGGGCCTACATGGACAACCTTAGGGATGTAAGCGAAGGTGTTCATTGGACAGAGGTGTCGGCCAACGAGCAGCCACACCCACTTTGAGACCCACTAAAGCAAAGTGTAATCTATATAGCAAGGAACGGAATAACCAGATGTAGACGTATATATGTAGAGGTATGTGTGTGTATAGCTACCCATAGTGACATAGAGATATGCCTCCCCCTCACCGTAGTACGAATGTATACATACAGAGAAAGAATACAGATACATACCCACATATACAAATGCAGACAACCATAGACCCATATGTCATTAGATTTTATATATATATATATATATATATATATATATATATATATATATATATATATATATATACAGCAAGATATAAATATACATGTATACATACATATACAGATATATCTGTATATATTAATGTAAATATATATATATATATATATATATATATATATATATATATATATATATATATATATGTGACAGTAAATATACACATATATATGGCTGGGATTTGATACAGCAGTTACAAGTAACATATGTTCACAGGCCGTGCATATGGTGCTGGGAGTCCAATAAACAAATGTGTAACACGTAGCATCACCCCTCATCCCCTCCCCCCTCAGCTAAGCCGGTGAGACATACAGACACAAAATAAAGGTAAACACACCACTGCTTCCCAGGCCACCAAAAGGATACTATCAGTGGGAGAGACCTGCAAGGTCTAAACTTGAAACATAGACATCGATGTCCCTTGTGGGACACCAAAAATTAATGATCAGAGCCAGTCCCGGTAATGATTTATCAAACCAGGCTGTAGATGTACACAGACCAGTTGGTTATGCAAGCCTGATAACCCATGGGTCGACACAACGTATGACATGTGTCCCGACACGGGGAGAGTGGGCAGTGTTTAGTGGTGAGTTCATACCCCACCTGCACCCACAGTTAGGATGACTGCTGTAGAGGAGTGGCAGGTGGGTGAACTATGGGAATGCGATTTTGGGCCGAGGGGTGCAGGTGTTGGCTGGCAGAGTCGTAGTAGGACCGTCTTGGGGATGTAAGTAATATTCCGATATGGGCATAGCTGATACCCATACCTCCCAACCCCTAAGAGCACATCCACTGGATAGGCTGTCAACCATTGGGGGAACACATAGGGACCATACCATTGAACAGTCCCCGATTACCAGGGACGTCCCTGATTTTGACTCAGATTCTAACTCTGTCCCACCTAAACCCTCCTAGAACTAGTGATATTAGGAGGAAAGGTGGTGGAATACATGCAATGAATAACAACAACAATTAAGAGTCATAAACAGCATGTATCTCAGACAATGTGCATGAATACATATGCTCTGAGTCTGTCAATGTGTCAGGTTGATAGCACCAATAATTTAAATGTGTCCCTGATGTTGTTATGGTGTGTCCCTTATTCATTCTTCATTTTTCCCCAATTGTATGAGAGGTCTGATAGGGACAGAAAGCACATATTCCACTGAATACCTTAGAAAGATGATAGAATAATAGGTATGCAGTAGCATGACTCAGCTGATGGATGTGGGTCCCAAAATCCAATTACTTGTTTGTATTGAAGAGTCTCAGTTCCCATGTATCAGCCAGATGGGTACAGATTGTAAGAGGAACACACAAATAATATGAATAAATCACTGGACAGGCCACTGATTCCGTACAGTCGAACGGCATGCTGTTGCCTAATGGGCAGCCATTCCTGATACTGTAGGCTTGTAATCCAATGTAATAGGCATCACAAGGTAATACTGTGGCCCTCGCTCCCACCCAGGGGTATGAGTGTCAGATGCAAGCACCAAAGTCAGTACATTTGCAAGTGCGGGAGCAAGTGGGTGTAAGCCTGTTTGGCTGCCAATATGCGAGTATTACACTGGTAAAGCAATGTAGAAGCTAATTGAGTGTAAGAAGCTGTAACCAGAGGTTAGCATTGCATAACACCATGCAAACCCATGCACACCCACTCAAAACTGCTTTAATGTGCCTTACTCCCTTCGTACCCAATGGCCTTGTTCTGCCCTGCAACAAAATAAATGGCCTCTGCAAGGCTCGGAACCAGGACTCTGCACACACAGCTAATGTGATTTACCAATACGCCATGCCAGATATACAGACATTGGACATTACCACAAACATATCATACAGCATAGTTATTCAACAGTATAAGAATGTATTCCATCATGTAGATGTATGTGTGAGTGTTTATGTCCAGCATATAGGTACATACATATATAGATATATATCAGGAACATACCATGTGACAACAAAGCATTACAAATGAATGAAAAGGGAAACACCAGCGATGCCTATATTATGTAGTGGTGTTGTCCTGTGTAATATCAAGACTCCCTTAGACAGACATATTTCAGTTATACACGCAAACAGTTGTACATTGGCCGTATACATCACTCTATGCATGTAATGTACATTAACATAACAGTACCTGCCCAATCATTATGTGAGAACAGTACTCTTGCAAGGTGCTGTGTGCAACATCATCATCATGATAAAGGTAAATTGGGTAACCATAGAGGGACCGGTAGTGTTGTGTGTACAATGGGGTCAGTCGCATCATGTGTACCCATAAAATTTAGGAGTGATGTGCATACCAGGATCGTGCACCTGAGGGACAAGTGTGAGGATAACAGGAGTATGTTGTGATGCTTATTACAAGGGTTACATGTGTCCAGTTGATACGTGTGTGAAATGGACAGCTACGTATGGGGCAAATGTTGTCCTAGGAACCAATTGGCCTTATTTTTCCATAGGGTGAGAGTGGGATGTGGGGGAAGGAGAGTAGGTATGCCCATGGAGGATAGGTAGGGTAGGATCACATACAACACAGCATACAGGGTTGGTGTATGACACATGTGTGGGGATACACCTCAGACGGAGAGGGGTGTTCAGCATTCACAAGCCCATGGGAACAGTGGGACGGAGGTCCCCAGCCATGGGCAGCCACCACTGCACCAAAACAGCTGCAAAAGAGGCAGTGCTGGGGGCTGTCCAGGAGGGGTGATCTCATCCTGTAAATGTAACACTCTATCCTTGAACTTGCATATCTGGCCTCGGAACCCTTTATTGAGCCCCCAACCCACCACATCCGGGACCGCACAACAGCAGACATGTTCCTGTCTGGCCCTGCTCCCAGGGGTGACAGGCCCCATCCTCAGTGGTGGTACCACCAGAAGGTGGTGCAGAGCCAACAGAGGTTGAGGTCCAAGGCTAGGCCCCAGATGCGCTAGTGCCTGGTGCCATGGTCAGCTGAAGTGGGACAGGAGGTTCTGCCAGGACCTCCAAACCCATACAGCCTATGATGTTGAAGTTTAAACACAGATATGGCTTAGTAATAGACAACAGCATTCAGGATTACTTACAACAGTATGCATAGATATGACCATCAACTCAACACAACAGATGGTATACATTTGCAGAGGGAGCACAACACATGCATATATACGGCTTGACATCTGTACAAAGTGTAGAAGACGTGTGACTGCGGCTATGAACAGTGGCCCATTATTGGCTTGCCACTAAGAACCCCAGACAGTGTCTGTCATGCCACTGTTTCATGTGACATATGTCCAGTCAGGGATGCGATGGCAGTAACACATCACTATCACCGTGTACTGGCAGCAGTCCTCACACTATGCGCCTGCTGTGCATATATGTGTGTTCAGTGTGTAACACAGGAAACAAATGGTTCCACACACTGACCAGTCCACTGATGGCCTTACAGATGAGGGTCCCTCATGAAGAGAGCACTGTCATGTCTGTTATAAAACATGCAGAAGAGCCATTACCACACACAACATGTTAAACAGGCAGTAGCCTCAGTGAAGCATAGCTACACTTACATGCTGTAGTCATGTCTGGCACATCACCCTCCTGTCTTTAGGCTATTTTGATGTTTGAGGAACATCCAGATATCATCTGTGATGCCGTTTCCAAACACCACATTCAGGTACCACTCACAGCGACTGTCATGGCCAAACACCAACATGATGTTCATAGATATTGTATTGTGTTTATCATGTGAATGGCTATGGGAACATCATCACAGCTGCTCCACATGTAATCAGCTAGAGGAGGACTTCAATAGGTGCAGAAGCCATCACCTGATCATGTCCATCACTTACAATACACATGCTGCTGCAGAGCAGGTGTACACCTCCACATCCACCAGAGAGTGTGTGGTAGGGAGAGACAACATACATCAGAGAAGAGCTTGGAGACTAAAACCTAAGCATCATCTGTCACACACTTACCAGTACAGTGGTCAAAACCTTGACTGACTAGTCATTATTATTACAAGTGCATGCAGTTACTACATGTGCCACAAAGCCGATATGTTTCTATACTTTAAGAACATATATGTGTGTTGGTGAGAGACATGTGCAACAGAGATATAGTAGATGTGTATTAGGTGTGGCACACATGGCTGTCCACGTGAACAGATGCCATTGTCACCACAACCACACTCTCTAATGGTCTCACATTGGCACTCTTTGCTAGGGCCACAAATACACTCCCTAACTACTTAGTTTGCCACACTGCAGTAATGCACAGGTACTACATACACCACAGGGGATATCTGGAAGTTCTATGGGCTAGGGCATGTGAACATGTTTGACATCTGTTGGTATGCCAATGGGGTTTATACTGGAAGTGACTGTGGTTGGGAGCATCATAATCCACATGCAGACACAAGGTGCCAGTACTGACATGCATGTATGCATTGCTTCATGGGTGTGTAGTGGTTGACTGTGGAAGATGGCTGTACAAGGCTGGGTGAGGGGTAATCCTTGGCATTGCGCCACCCGACAATGGTGTGCATTGCGGTACAGGGGTGTAGAGTTGGCAATGTCCCACACAGATGGTTACTGCATGAACTGCCCTGACATCCTGGTTACCATTGTGTATGGCCATAGCTGTGCAATGCATTACATGTCTGTGTTTGATATTCCTTGACATGGACATTGCCTGGGATGTGCATGTCCCACAATACTGTACAGTGACATGTACAGGTGTACCTGGTATGGCAGGCACATGTTGTGTACACAAACTGTTATCATCCGATATGCCAATATTGGCCTGGTGTGGCAAAACCTGCTTATAGTCAGCAGGTCAACCCTGCACCTGCATTGATAGCATGATACAGGTATTATCTGGTGTCAGTGGTATCGGTCCATACAGGGCACATGTGTACGGCATTGTATGGCCTCTGTGGATCACATTTGATGGCACCACACATGTAGCAGGCATCCAGTGAGGAACATAGTGAAGGCACATTGTTCGCAATTATGTGCCTATTGTACTGCTGTACAGGGTGCCATGTCCTCTGCAGCCCACTGCAATCACACCATGCCTACTATCTTCATCAAAGTGCATGGTACTAGCAACATAGCAGGATATCCTAGGCAAGTGTGTTTGTGTATGACACATGGGTTCAGGACATATACCAGGTGTTAGTTGAGTTCCATAATATATTCACCAGGCCTTTTGCCAGATGTAGGGGTATGGCATGCCAACACAGTCCTGTGGCTGACTGACATCTGTACACATCGTGAGGTGGGCATTGTGTCATAAGACGGACACCATATATGAAAACTACAAGATCTGCTCCTCAACATGTCCAGTGGTTAGATACTCACAACCACCCCCACACAGGCTCTGATAGTCAAACACACACAACTGCCATATACTGGATTCGAACCCCTACTTCTCTAGTGTATCACACTGCAGCAATAGACATTTACAGCATGTGCTAAGGAGAATACCAGGTTACAGCACTCCTAGAGGTGTATTTCTCAGTGGGTGACATCAGCAGGATTGCCAAATGTGAGTATATGACTTGTACGAAGTGTGAGTACTCTAAAAGCATTGGTCTGCCATCAGGCAGATGGACACACACACACAGTTGGCAAGTCTGGGATTGCAACACTGGCACAACTACTCTATCACACTACAGCAATATGCAGTTACAGAATGCACAACAGAGACTACTGGTCTACGATGTTCCCAGAGGTGTATTTCTTGGTGAGTGACTTCAGCAGCATTTCCAAAGGTGAGTATATGATTTGTACAGACGGTGGGTAGCCTATAAACCATTTCTCTCTACACAGTCTGAGAGAGACAGATGCTCACAAATTCACACACACAATTGGCAAGTCTGCGGTTAGAACTACTACCTAACTAGTATAACACTACAGCAGTATGCAGTTGTGGGATGCGCCATAGAGATTACTGAGCTACAGCTCTCCCAAAGGTGTATTTCACAATGGATGACCTCAGCAGGCTTGTCATAATACTGCTATGGGGAGGGCAGTGTGTGCATGGGCCATAACTCAGTCATGTAGGGGTTGACATGCCACATACGGGTGCACACGGGGCCATATGTCACAGGTACATGTATACAGCTAGTAGATGACTACTTCCCTGTACAGTCATGTTGCACAGCTGGCAAGTGCACCACATAGTCTGACATGCTGACAGATACAGGTGGCTAGTATCTGCAATGAATGACATCTGCACCTCATGTGTTTGGGGCACTTTGGCTGTGTGCTGGATGGGACAGGCACGGATGGCTCCTTGTCAGGGTCACCCTCTTCCACACATCTATGTCCGGCTACCTTTGACGTATTATAGTGTGTTGTCCTTACATATATGCCTGTATTCCTATCCACTGTCTGTGCAAGGCAGGCATGGTGCATACTGACATGTGTCTGCACTAAGAACTGCGACCGCCAGAGATGTCTGGAATACTGGTGCTTGCAGACTTGGCCTTCATATGTTTAAGTGTGCGAGCATGCCCAGTATGACCATTCAGTATTTTGTTGACTGACATTGCCTTCATACCTTTACGTATGTGAGCATGCCCAGTATGGCCATCTGTATCGCATGTGTTACATATCCAGGTAGTCTGTACTGTGGTGCTGACCTTTGTGTTGTACACTGACAGGTAGCATGCTGTGTCTGCAGGGTATCCATCGGCCATGTGGCATTGACTGTTGCTACATTTCTGCATAGCGAGGGGGGACACCTGACTGTATCTACATTCCTACACAGGAGAGGGGGGGCACACCTGACTGCTGCTATAAGTGTACATTGGATGTGGGGCACACCTGACACGTGTACACATTTGCTACTGTACTGGTATGTCAGGCACTCCATGTCAGTGTGTAGTCTGTCTGTGTGGGTCTGTAGGAGGGGTTACCCATAGGGCACATTCAGAGGCCATAGTACAGCATTTGTTTGTGTTGGTCTACACCTGTCCAGCTGGTTGAGACTTGTGCTGATCTTATGGACACACATGATGCTCAGCACATTACCTGCAGTGGGTTATGTCGCCCTGTGTAGTACTGGCTACTATGGTGACTCCAGCATGTGTTACAGATGTCATGGTGCCACTATGGGTGTCTACTGTCTGCTGCATTAACATTCGGCCACCCAATTCCCTTGCATGCTCACATCATTACCATAGCTACAGGTACCAACACATTCTACTACATTTGGCAATTGGTAGGTTGAATGACTTACCTTGAGGATGTGCCAGACTTGAGGATGGTGCTGTAGGGCTGCCTATGTTGGATGCACATAGTACACTCCCTATACATGGCTGAGCACAGGTAGTGTCATGTTTGGCATCCCTTTTACTGTCTGTGTGAGTCAGAGAGAGTGACATTTCCTGGGTCCTTACTGTGTCAGTGCATATGTTATGCATTGCCTCTTTGCCAAGGCCAGGTCATACTGGGCATGCCTCCTTCTGTCTACTGGGTCAGGCTCAGGTTGTTCCTCCTCTGAGTCACTCTGTGCCTTTGCAGTCCTTGGCATTGGTGGGGGGGGGCTGTGTGGCCCTGCTCCATGCTGTTCCTGCTGCAGCTGTTTCCACAGGATCATATTGTGTAGCATAGCACATACCATAACAATTTGGGTGCATGTAGCTGGAGAATACTGCAAGGCTCCACCGGATGTATTCAGACACTGGAACCATGACCTGCGCTTCACAAACACACACTCTATTATATGTCTGGCTTGTGCATGTCCCTCATTATGGCATTGTTGTTCAGGTGTGTGTGCATATCTGATGGGTGTCATCAGCCACGGATCCAGTGGGTACCCAGCATCCCCCACTAGGTGACCGTAGGGGATGTCCATATTGGCAAAGCTGTGGTACAGCTGCATCAGATGCCATATTTCTGAATCATCATAGCTTCCACAGCAGCCAGCACACACATTCATTATAATGCCCTGGGCATTGCATACAACCTGGGAGTTGATGGAGGGGATGCCCTTGCGGTTGATGTAGGCCCTACCCTGCTCACTGGGTGGTGCTTTGATGCATAAGTACGTGCAGGCTATAGCACCCACAACCCCAGGGTAGTCTGCTATTTGGTGGAAGAGACTCATATTGCTGGTCAACACCTCACATGTGTTGAGGAAATATACGTGCTCACTGACATGTGCTGACATGGCATCCAGAAACTGGTGGAATACTCTGGATGCTGATGCCTGTGAGATCCCCATGATATCCCCAGTTGTGCTTTGGGAGGTACCTGTGGCTAGTGTACCTTGGCCTACACATACATGGTATCCACTGGAATGGGTTCCCCTCGGCCTGTTTGATGTGTCAGGTGTGGCCGGCACAGATCAACAATCTGCTGTAGGAGGTCTCTGTCCACCCTATAGTGCTCCACTATCTCCAGCTCATGTAGCCCCTGGTAGGTTACCCTGAGTCTGTACAATCTTCTCTGTTTCTTCACAGATGGCTGTTCGGCAGCATTCACATCTTCACCACCTTCAGCCACTTGCACATGTTGGTCTATGTTGCTTGCTGCAGCCCTTCTCATTTCATAGGTTTGTTTGTTAACATTTCCCCGCATGCATACACCGGTGGTGTAGAGTGTGGAAAAACTAGAGGGGAAGGTGTTTGCTTAGTTTATAGTAGTGTTCTGGTCTGGGCTGGTCTGCTGCCCCTGTAATTGGCTGATTCTGATACATATCACCTCTCAGTTCAGCTAGTTCACCTTGATTACTCTCCTACTGCTGTTGTCCCTCCAATTGCACTAGGCAGGTATAGACACACCCCTAGCTTAGCCCTGCTAAGCTAGAAGCAATCCGGAGCCACAGGGCTCCAACCCATGTACAGTATGCCTGACACACCCCCCATGATGTCACCTATATCCGAGTCCTGCACCTGGCTATCTATACACATACACTCTTGTGACCTGCCTCACACCCTGGGGATAACCGGGATTCACTACCCTTTACCTCATTTGCATAGGATTGCCTGCTAATGCATAGTTACATGATCCATACTAAGCCTCCCCAAAACTAACCACTGCTTTCCATCACGCAAACCTGCACACAACTGCTTAAAAGCACCTTACTCACACCCTATTCAATGGCCTTTGTTCTGCCCAGCAACAAAAAAAATGGCCTCTGCAAGGCTCGAGGCCAGGACCCTGCACACCACAAACGATGTGCTTTCCCACTAAGCCATGGCAGATATACATGCATCAGATGTTATCATGTACATATCACCCAGCACAGGCATTCAACAGTATAGGCCCTGCATTCCATCATGTAGATGTATTTGTGTTAATGTCTATATATATATATATATATATATATATATATATATATGTGTGTGTATATATATATATATATATATATATATATATATATATATATGTATATATATATATATATATATACATACACATACATAGATATAGAAAATATATCTCAAGAACAAACCTTGTGACACCAAAGCATTAGACAAGAATGAAAAGGAAACCACCAGCGACTCCTGTATTATGTACCAGTGTCAATCCCAAGGCAAGTGTGTTCCTGTGCAACACACGGGTTCAGAATGTATTCAGGGTAATATTAGGGTTGCTGACATTACTCACCAGGCCTATTGCCAAATGTATGGATATGTCTTGCCAACCCAGTCTCTTGGCTGATTGTGACATTTATGGCCACTATATAGGAAAACAACAAAACACACTCCTCAACACATCCAGTGGCTAGCTACTCACAGCAGCCAACACAGAATATGACTGACAAACACACACACCTGCTATGTCTTGGAATTGAACACCTACCTGACTATTTTATCACACTACAGCATTACACAGTTACAGAACACTCTATCGATATTACTAGATTACAGCAATCCCAGAGGAGTATTCCTAGGTGGGTGACATCATCAGCCTTGCCAAAGTTGAGTATAGGAATCGTATGGAGTGTGAATACTCTAAAAAGCATTGTTCTGTCCACCGGCAGATGGACACACACACACACACTTGGCATGCCTGTGATTAGAACACCGACCTAACTACTTTATCACAATACAGCATTACTCAGTTACAGGACGTGCTATCGAGATTACTGGATCACAGCAATCCCAGAGGAGTATTCCTAGGTGGGTAACATCATCAGCCTTGCCAAAGTTGAGTATAGGAATCATACGGAGTGTCATTACTCTAAAAAGCATTGTTCTGTCCACCGGCAGACAGACACACACACTCTGCATGTCTGGGATTAGGACACCGACCTAACTACTTTATCACACTATAGCATTATGCAGTTATAGAACACGCTATCAAGATTACTAGGTCACATTAATCCCAGAGGAGTATTCCTAGATGGGTGACATCATCAGCCTTGCCAAAGTTGAGTATAGGAATTGTACAGAGTGTGAGTACTTTAAAAAGCATTGTTCTATCCACTGGCAGACAGACATGCACACACACACAGCATGTCTGGGATTAGAACACCAACCTAACTACTTTGTCACACAACAGCAATACGCAGTTATAAGACGCGCTATCAAGATTACTGAGTCAAAGCAATCCCAGAGGAGTATTCCTAGGTGGCTGACATCATCAGCCTTGCCAAAATTGAGTATAGGAATTGTACAGAGTGTGAATACTCTAAAAAGCATTGTTCTGTCCACCGGCAAAAGAACACACACACACACTTGGCATGTCTGAGATTAGAAAACTGACCTAACTACTTTATCACCCTACAGCATTACGCAGTTACAGAATGTGCTATCAAAATTACTGGATCACATCAATCTCAGAGGAGTATTCCTAGGTGGATGACATCATCAGCCTTGCCAATGTTGAGTATAGGAACTGCACGGAGTGTGAGTACTCTAAAAATCATTGTTTTGTCCACCGGCAGATGGACACACACACACATGCACCAGTGATGGGATCAGAACACCTGCCTATCTACAGATCACTATTACAGTACTACACCGTTACGGGTTGTGCCACAGAGGTTACACATTCCAAGGCAGTCATCATGACCTTTTAGGATTGCGGACAGCAACAGGGATGCTGACAGTTATGATGTACATAGCTGTGAACCTGTGTGTTTAACGCAGGAGTCCATCCCGAATAGGTGTATGCCCTTCTGTGGAATGGACGACTACTATCACTATACAGGGTTACAATCCCCATGCTCATACACATGGTAGCGCATAACATACACAAGGTGTCAATGGGCATGCTCACACACTTAGTAGCACAGGGCTGTTTAGGATGCCCTCTGATTCTAAACACTGAAGGCCACAGTGGCCCTGCTCATACAGTTAGATGTACAGAAATTGTTGTAATGGTCTCCGGTGTTAGTAGTTGTCATTGTTAGCAGGAACACTGCACTACATGTATCTGACACTGGTCATCTACACAACACCTGCTGCTGTCCGACACCTTAGATGTATCAGTCCATAACAAGCACAATACTACCACTCACAGTGATTTCATGCTAGGAATGGCAACTTCTTGACCAACACAATGAGCCAATGTCCTGCTGTAATTATGAGGTTATCCAGTGTCTGTCAGTCTGGGATGATAGGATTGACAGAAGACAAGCCTTTGTCACAGATCACATGCATCCATGATTCAAGGGAGTGTTGATAATACCTCGTTCGCATTTGCCCGTATAGTGCCATTCCAAGGCAAATGACCTAAACACAGGATAACACCCTAACAACTATAAGACAATTGTATTGTATGCTTATGCTAACCAGTGCTAGATGTGTTGCTGTTGTAATCACAGCTGCTCACTGTTGAACCTACAATGGGGAATACTGACATCTGTGCAGTGAGGAACACCTGGCTGATGTTTCTGTTGTGCACAATAGCACTACCACTATATAACTCAGAACCAGACATGTGGGCCATAACACTGGTATGGACCACTCCAGGTGGTGGTGTCCCCACATTCATAATGGCTACTCACATGTACAGACCAGTACTCCAACATATATCATCGCCGATGGGTCAGGTGCAGGTCACAGTATCAAATGCTGGATTCTAGGATGTAATCCTCAGACACCACCATGTCCTCAGACCACCAACACACATCCATACATGTGGTATGACATGTAATGGAGCAACACCAAGTAACCTTTGACTGGTGGACTGTACCTAGCCCTACAACAACTGTGCAGAGTATCCATGTACTGACACAGTTACATTATGTGTTATGCAATGCAATGATACCACTGTTTGTAACCAGATCAGCTGTACACATACCAGGGCCCCTCAGATATTGACAGCATTAACAGATGACTGTTGCTGTGCACCATTGAGTGTGTGCATAGCCTGACATGAAGCTATGATTGAATGAGATGTTTATGTGAGGAGCAGACTGTTTTGACATTTGTGTAGGATATAATCTGGAATGTGGACAGGTCCAATGCAGCCTGTATGTATGGCATTAGAGAGTGCAGCTTGTACCTGCATAGTTGTTATTACACAGGCTCTGTAGTGTACATGGATATATGAATGTGTAGCTGTTGGGGGAGCAGTGTGTTTATGTTATCTAAGACCCTATCTGGCTGAACAGGTGCTATTCCTGTAGGTGCAGTACCTCTCATGTCATAGTGCAATGAAGCACAGCAGGTCTTGTCATTGCCATTATGTTTCATGACACAGCTATTGAATCCTCTGTGTTTGGCCTCATAATATTTGGATGAGTAGTTTCACAGTAGTGTTGTGTGGCATTATATGGTGTATCTGCAAATGACTGAGGCTGACCATGGATCAACTTCCACTCATGTGTGTTGACCCTAGCAACAGTTACTACCTTCTGTGGTACAGTTTAAGGCAGGGCACCACCGGTTTGCCTTCATGGTTGTGTTTGTTTGAATCCGGTTTCTGTTTCAAAGGCATGATCACTGCACATATGTGAGTGCCTAAAGTGCATTTGTGTAGGACCCAGCATTTGCACATACATTGTACATCTGCATGGGTGCCATGACAGTCACCACTTCACTCTCAAGGAGCATAACGTTGGCTTTGAAGACTGACCATGTGTGGCATACTGTTAGCCTTGTTGGTGTGACTATGGTGATCCAGGTCATTGGTGTTGATGACATCCAACATGCATTGAGCACATGTGTTGGTACATGCTGAGTCTTCCCGGTTCATAATGGGATAGCTGAGTGGCCATAAGTATGGTGTCCTGTCTCACAACTGGTATTCCCCATTTTAGCACAATGACAGTTGGGATTTCTGAAGCATGGTGGATGATCTGTCACAAGGTGCAATTTGGATTACACTTTGGCACAAAGATAGTTGCTCAACATAATGCATCTTACGTTGTGCAAGTACAACTTGCATGGGGGTGTACATATCCTTCAGGAGATTGGACACACCTGTGGCCCATGTGTTCCAAGAAAGGATGTTGACCAAGAGGTGAGGCATGTGTTATAAGATGGTCATGCAACGGTGCTATCCAAAGCATTGAACCATATCTCAGTCACTGCACAGATATGTTCTGTATGTTTCACATTGCCTTAAATGAGTCCATATCGAGTACCTGATTTGCATCATTGAGTAGCAAGACCCACAGTTTATTTCTTGGCTGCCCCTTTTGCACCAGTTGACTTTCACTTGAACCTGGCATGATGAGGGCACTATAGGGGATGCATGGGCCATTGCCAGTGTCCAGATTCTCAGGGGTGACAGGTGCAGACCCTGTCTGGCAAAAGCATCATGGTCTATCAACCATGTTATCCCAGGCAGAGAGATGCTGGATACTCTATGAATTACACCAGTAAATGTCACAATTGTGGAATATAATCCTTGTCCCTGTACTGCTTCATCATTCTGGCCACTGGCAGAATGCTACCCAAGCCTTGGAACATACCCACATAGGTTCATAGGTTGGTACCGGGCTATCTGCCCGAAGGCATATATTAGCTCAGCCATGTTGTGTGGTAATCACTGCCCCTTTAGTAGCTCCCTAGACCCTTGTACTAGCAGCTAGTACCCTTGGCTCCTATCTAGTAGTGCTGTTGGTGTGATCCCCGGTGTGAACTTTCTGTTACCCATCCACTCATCAAGGTTCCTCTTGAAGGGTGATAGTGAGGGGCTCTGTCTTATGTAGATCGGTACCCTGTTCCATAGTAAGGGAAGTCTCTGTGAAGGGAATCTATCCCTCCAGCATGTTCTATTCATTGTTGTGTTGAGGTTTGTATCCCTAGAGTGTGTAGTTCGAGTAGATTTGGTTTTGCTAAGATGGAGCATGTTCAACAATTCTGGGTTGGACATGGCTCTGTACGTTAGACAGAGATCGCCTCTGAGAAAGCGGTATGCAACAGAGAACAGTCTTAGCTTTTTCAATCGTGCTGCATAGGGCAACTGTTTGAGGTCAGTAATCCTCTTGGTTAGGTACCTCTGTGGTCTCTCCAGCTGCTGGAGATGTCTAGCCAGGTACATTCCAACTGGAATGTACATGGGCTACATGACATGACAGTTCCTACGTGAGTTTCCATGCATTCCAGGCTACTGCATCACAGGTCCTGCACAACAAATTAGTAAATGACAGTGACATGTGTATAGTTCTAAAGGTGGTCAGAGTGTATGGGTATGTGGCTAATCATGGCAGACAGGCAGTTGACAGTATGTTTGCCCTCATATAGCTTGGTGTGTAACATAGTGCTAGGGTTTGCGTTCACAAATGAGTACTGTTGGCCATGTTTCCAGTCACATGTTCTGAGGTGTGACACAATTATGCGAACTATGTCGTACAGTCTTTGTATTCTGTTGTCTGTCTATTCCAACTTGGGAAGCCTTTTGCTTGGCCAGATACTTAAAGGCCTCTGTGGATGTGTGTGATATCTGGTGGAATGTGTGTGTGTCCTTACTGTGTTCTGGTAAGGGTATGTGTTGGTAGTGGTAATGAGATGCATGTGTTAACCTACACCTCTTGACTGTCTAGTCCAGTCATGGGTGTAGTATGGACTGCCTCCAAGATCACCCCTGTAGCTGCATCCCAGACAATGTGTGGGGTGTGGTGTTAGGTGGGTTTGGCAGTGTACATGGCATAGAGATTGCATTGCCCCAGGATGGCCACGTACACAAAGCTGACATTATTAAACACCAGTAGATGAGTAGTGGACATGCCTGTATGAGAATTCAGTAATACAAGTACCATGTACTGTATTTAATATACTTACTGCTTATGAAGATGTTTTAGACAGTGATTCTCACATGTAAATATTTGAGTTATGGACGTGGCAACACTAGCTATTACAGGAACATGGTAGCTACCTTTAGTAGCATTCCCCCTCTGAGGGCTACATCACATCCTGATAGTTGATTACAGATGAGGCAAGTGTGAAACGGGCTGTATACTTGTCTGGATATAAACTCACATACCCAGCAGAACGATGAGCTCTGTTGGGCACAGACACCCACTCCACACACAGAGTCAGATATCAATAGACTCTGCTGCCACTATCGACATGATCAGGATATAATCAGATAGTGTACGCCATCACCTATGAAGCTGCTATTACACATGGGCAATAGTTTCCTACATCTTACACGCCTACTGCAGATGTCACTCTGGAGTTAAATATGATATGCACCCTGTTTCATTACCAGTACTGTCAACATATTTCCAAGCAGCTGTTAGTCTGGCAATGAGAGGTTAGGCTACACAAATCTACACGTTCAACCAGTTTGTCTCTACTGTCAATATCCACTCTATGTAGGTGTGCGCATAGCAATTTGGCACAGCCCTATAACAAGGGTCAATACACATTTGCAGAACATGTACACATGCAAAGCTGTCATTGATTGCAAACAATAGTAGAGAGGTGGATATTAGGCAAGGTGGACTTTTAGGTAAGGCTCATAAGAAAAGCCCACCACTGTACATAGCACATGTAACCAGAAACTGAGGGTATTGCTACTTAACGCCAGAAGTCTAAATTCACATTGCACACACTCGAGGCACTCCTCAGTATGGAGAACATCGATATCTGTGCAGTAACAGACACCCAGTTTAAGGCTCCAGAGAGCACCCCAGCACCACCAGGCTATAACTCATACCACACCTTTAGGCCACAGAACCCTGACCGGAACACAAAAGGCAGGGGTGTATCCATATTCATCAAGGCTACTCACACCTCCAGGTTAGTGGTGCAGCACGATGCATCAGAGATCATCCAAGAGCAAGTGACAATGGGCAACACTGCAATCCAAATTGTAGCTTGCTACAGATCACCCACCATGACCCAGGACCCATATTCCGCATTTCCGGGGACACTGGGATATATGCGGGTCCTACCAAACACCCTAATACTGGGTGATGTCAACTAACCAAACATTAACTAGGAGAACTACTCGAGTACTAACTCCCTTGCCCAGCACTTCCTACAATTTCTTGACTCTAATGCTTTGGAACAACTGGTCTACACCCCCACCAGAGGGAACAACATATTGGACCTGGTCATCACCAACATGGGCGACCGGTGTTCCACACCCAACGTCAACCCCTCACTGGTTAGATCAGACCATAGACTAATCACTCTGGATATTCACATTCCGTTCACAACCCCAAACAAGGAAACCATCATGGAAATCTTTTTCAAAGCAGACTTCATATTGCTTATGCCCGAGGTGGAACGGTTCACAGCCCCCACGCCAATGGACAATGCTGTCCAAGATGCTGAAACCTATACAAAGGCACTCTATGATCATCTGCAGGAATGCCTGGATCATGCTATCCCAAGTCTAACCTAGACTCACTCCTCCAAGAACAGGAAACTGGTCTGGTGGACCCTAGCCATACACAGGCTCTACAATAGTAGTAGGTAACTAGTACAGATAAGAGGGAAATCCCAAGAAGGACAGACATCCCTGATCAGTATCAGCAAGAAACTACAATCCCTCATGAAATCATCCAAGGCTAGCTTCAAAAGACAATTTCCCAAGGACCCTACAGACAACCACAAAGCATTCTTTAGCTATGTCAAGAACCTAAGTGGGAACTCTCAGATCTGTTCAGAGTTATGCAGACTGGCACAAAATACACTGAACTGACTGAAGTTGCCAGCATTTTTGCAGACATGTTCAGTGCAAACTTCACTCCCCTCTCAACCCCTAAACGGCCCTTAACCATACCAGAAGAATGCATGGTCCTGGCAATCACCAACACACAGGATAAAACAGCCCTATCCAAAGCCACGAACACAGCCTCAGTGGGACCAGACAGTGTCCCAGGCTGTGTCTTAAATGGGTTGCAAAGGAACTAACCCCTCACATAAACACACTGTTCAAACACAGACTCTGTGCAGGCTATATACCCACAGAGTGGAGCACAGCAACAGTGATCCCACTCCACAAAGATGGCGCAACAACAGACCCCGGGAACTATTGCCCTATAAGCCTGACTAGCCTGGTCTGCAAGGCTATGGAGCGCACCATCATGGAACTCATTAACAGAGACATTGGGAACCACCAGACACTCGACCCAAGCCAGGTCTGCTTGATGAGTGCAGATCATGCCTACTGAACATGTTTGACGTCTTACAGTCACCTAGACTTTAGGTGTTGGGTGTGGTAGTTCACACATACTACCTGAACCTCGCTAAGGATTATGACACCAGTCCCCACTCGGGTATTGTTTATAAACTCACCAGCCAGTACATACACCCATACATCACAGGTTGGGTTGCCAACAGGCTTTTACACAGAACCCACATGGTAAGCCTAGCAGCCTCCAGGTCCAACTCTTAACCAGTCACAACTGGTGTCCCACAGGACTCAGTCCTGGGACCCCTACTGTTTGCCATATACTTCTCAGAGGTGCAGGCAAACATAGGTGGACTACAGCAGACCGTGTTTGGTGATTACTGCAAACTGGGGGCCATAACTGACAGTCCAGCTGTCACAGACATCCTTCACGGGGCCTCACATAGACCAACACAGGATGTCACAGTCATGGCCTCCAGCTAAAGGCCACAAACTGCATGGTCATTCCATGCTGGGAAAACTAAACACCCACATATTAACACATGAGTGGCAGCCACTTTAATACAGATGAGGTAATGGGTATGTGCGGACTACATTAGATAGTGATCTCTCCTTTGACAATCATATCTCCAAAGTACTTAGGCCATCCGTCTATGTAGACCATCTGATTACTTAAGGGTTCGCATCTAGACATACTGAGGTTATTGTGCCCCTTTACTCATCACTCATCAATCCCATCATCAAGTATGATAACCCATTTGGGATGTATGTCAGAAGACACATCCAACAGCTGGAGGGTCCATGAACATACCTCACCAAGAGCATTACTGGCCTCAGACATGTGTCCTATGCTGCCAGACTGCATGAATTCTTGCAGTACTCAGTGACATCTTGTTTACTCAGAGATGATTTTTGCTGCCCAACAAAGCCATGTCTAAGTCAGGCTTAATGGATATACTCCACCTATGGGAATCCATGTCACAGTGAGCCACACACTGTAATGAGCTAAACCTTGCCATGACCATAACTGGAAGATGCTGGTGTGACAGATTCCTGTCACAGATACTCCCCATGCTTTGGAACTACATCCCTGATTACATTATATGGAGCCCCTCACTAACACTCCAGGGACACCTTGCAGACTGGATGGGGAACAGTGGGCACACCCCAGGGATCCCACAATTGGCTCTGCTCCACAGAGGGACAGTTAGTTAATCAATGGGGTGGTGACAGCTGACACATTTCAGCTAGCTGTATGAATGGCCTCCGGCAGTTAGCCAAATACCAACCTATGCACCTATGAACCTATACATACAGTATCAGCACATGCTGATAGCTTAATTTACTGTTCAGGTGTTGACTTACCTTGTGTCAATAGCACTTGTGTGTGCAATAGTTGAGGGCTGCCTCTGTAGGATGCACACAGTGGACCACCTATACATGACAATTAACAGGTGGTCTTGTGTGTGTGCCATCCATGTTTACTGTGTATGCAGGTGGAGAAGGGTGTCAGCCCATAGGTGCCTACACTGTCAGTGTGAGTGCTATATGTTCCCTCTTTGCCAAGACATGGACATACTGGGCACACCTTTGTCTGCCTACTGGGGCTGGCTCAGGGAGTTCATGGTCTGAGTCCCTCTGTGCCTGTGGGACCCTTAGCAAGGTGGTGGGCTGTGAGGGCTTTCACCATTCTGTCCCTGCTGCAGCTGTTTCCGCAGGATCATATTGTGTAGCATTGCACATACTATGAAGATGTGGGCACATGTACCTGGAGAGTACTGCAAGGCTCCACCAGATATGTCCAAGCAACGAAACCGTGATTTCAGCATCCCAAGCCCACGCTCTATGTTGATTCTAGTTTGTGCATGTGCCTCATTATGGCGTTCTTGCATGGGTGTGTGTGCATTTCTGATGGGAGTCATCATCCACGGTTCCAGTGCATAGCCAGCATTCCCCACCAGGTGGCCATATGGGATGTCCTCCCTGGCAAATACCTGATACAGCAGTGAGGCATGCCAGATGTGGGAGTCGTGATAGCTTCCAGGGCCACCAGCACACACATCCATGATAATGCCCTGGGCATTGCACACGACCTGGCAGTTAATGGAGGGGTATCCCTTGTGGTTTATGTAGTGCCTACCCTGCTCACCAGGTGGTGACTTAATGTGTATGTGCGTGCAGTCTATTGCACCCAGTACCTCCAGGTATTCTGCCACATGGTGGAAGAGACACATATTGCTGGCCAACTCCTCCTGCATTCGGGGAAGTATATGTGCTCATTGGCATGTGGTAACATGGCATCCAGGAACTGGTGGAGCACTCTGGATGCTGATACCTGTGACAACCCCAGGATATCCCCAGTTGGCCTTTGGAAGGTACCTGTGGCTAGTATTCTCAAGCTTAAACATACCTTCGTGTCCACTGGGATGGGTTCCCCTTTGTTATTTCTCGCTCTGAGGCATGGCCAGCACAGCTCAACAAGTTGCTGTATGGTGTCCCTGTCTACCCTGTTACACTCTACTCCAGATCATTTAGCCCCTGGTAGGTTACCCTTGGTCTAAACACTCTTCTCCTCCTCCGGTGCCTGAGGTGGTTGTCAGCATCATCCTCCACACCACCTTCAGTCTCCAACACATGCTAATGAATCAAAGCTATGGCAGCCCCTACCATGTACATTTTAAAAGTTCCCCATCTGCTTAAACAGATGGTGCAGAGTGTTTGGGAATACACAAGTATGTGTGAAGTGCTTTCACACTATATATTATTGTGCTTTGGATGCTGCTGATGTCATTGGGTGTGTATGTGCAAATCCAGCTGCAGGGTATCTTAATTATGGGTTTTACAGTGAGTACTGCAACTGTGGTGCCTTTGGTGTTAAATTATGCTTGCCTGCCGTGATTAATCTGTTGCCCTTTATTTCACTTTTCAACCCGAATCCCCTCCCATTGACAGGCATGCATCCAGCTGCTGGCTTTCTTATTTTGTACTTTCCCTATCCAGGAATGTGTTGCAAAATGTGTTTTTAGCTGTTCTACTGCAATTTTGCTTTGTTCTGCTGTGACAGTTCTGTTTTCTTTGCAGTACGGCACCTCCCCTTTCCTGTTCTGCAGGTAGCTGCTAGCAGCCTTGTTAGCTGTTGTCAATGGCCCACTGTGGGTTCCTAGGTGCTAATTACTCATTTGTACTCCTATTTCCATGCTGCAGCATTTCTTTATCTTTTTCCTATATCCTTCCTGTTTTCCCTCTGGTGTGCACCACGCACAGCCGTTTACTAGGTTTACAGTGCGTTTTCATTCACATTCACATGCACATTCGGTTACCTTGTGTGACTCAGCTAAGCCAAGCTATGGCTACTTCAACACACCCCTATCCTGCAGCTTTGCTTAGCAACAGGCAAACCGGGTTAGCAATGCTGCAATGTGCTTACAGCAATGGCGACACACCCCTCTCTTGATGTAATTTTTATCTCAAGGGTTCACCTCGGTGTTATAACGCTATGCTGTTTTGTGCATCCTTACACCAGCGGGAAATCTGCGATTCAGTATTATTCCTCTCATTTGCATGGCATTGCCTACTAATTCCTGGCTACTGTTCATAACACTGTCACTGCCCCTTAGCAACCCTTGTGCCATGAGTATGGTGTAGCATGCCTGCCTTTGACTATTATGGGGAAATTTTGATATGTGTTTCATTGCAGTTTTATTCAATATTTTTGTATATTCCTTGCCATCTCCTTTGTGCACCTATGCCCTGCGCTTTAACTTTGTGTTAGTGTGGGCATAATATTAACTGTTCTTTTTCATATTTTGTGCATGTTGTTTTATGCCAATGGCTATATATTTAACCACTGGCATATATTAACAGTGTAATACGTGAGTTTGGTCCACTGTCATGGCTCCGATTTTATGTTTGGAAAATGTAAACCGTTTTCTTTGGTTTACATTTCTGCATGCATACACTACGCCTGCACCACTTCCTGAATCGCTATATACCTTCATTTGCATGCTACACTGCTGTGCATGGGGTAATTAGCATACATGTGCCGGGAGCTGTGTGGGTGTGGCGTATACGGGTAGCGCACATAGAAACAGTTTGTACCTGAATCGCTCGGCGACCGTATTTGGTGTTAGATTGCCAACGCTATGCCTGCACCTGTCGCAAGCTTCATGAATCCCAGGGTTTATCTTTTTCAAATTCCCTATTGTTAAAAAGGCAAAAGGTTTTAGCTTTTAATCAAAAATGGTAAATTGAGAGCAATCCAATATTTAGCTGACCAATGTCATTTATGTTTTGATAATTTGTTAAATCAAACTTGATATAGATTATAGCAGCTAAATCAAGTCTGATCTTATCTTATAATCAAGATTACGTTTACAATTTATTCTTGGCTGTATGATGAGATAATTAATTTTCCTATTTTCCTTTCACTCCACATGCTACTTGTCAGATCAACCTTATATCTGTATGAGTAGACCCTGAATGGAAGGAAGACATAGAAAATGGATTAAAGTACTTTCCATTTCCCTAGTTCTAGCTATAGCAGTTCATAATACTGTGCAACAGTTATATTATATCACACAATCTAGCATCTTTTGGCACACCATTATGCCTATTTGTGAGTTTTCAAACAAAGTCACTGACTGAAACAAAACCCAGTGGTCAACTATGTTAGTGGCTGGAATTTATAGACATCTTGTGTACTGTGTAAGGTGGCTTTGCATAATGTGCAAGGGGATCCACGTCTATGTTCCACAGAGCAGAGTAACCCCAATGAGCAGTATGTTTTTTGGGGCTGAATGCAAATGCAGTATTCTTGGAGCAGACCCTATTTAAAGTATATTACTGAACACCCTAATGCACTGCTCTGCAATAGTTTTTATACAGTATGGCAATAAATAGATGTATGCTCTTTCCAAGATGCATGCAAAGCAATACACAACTTGCAAAAATGTATATGGCAATTTAGATCACTACAGCTGTGCACATTACTGGAAGAAAGTAAGAGAATCTGAGAAGGGTAAAATTAAATAGCTTTGCTCTTTGCTCTGCTCTGACAGCAAATTCATGTAAGTAGTGCAGTTTACGTGTGTGTGTGTGTGTGTGTGTGTGTGTGTGTGTGTGTGTGTGTGTGTGTGTGTGTGTCTGCATGCTTGATGCACACTGTTGCTATTAATATTTATGTGTTATGATGAGCAGTATGGAGTCTAAATCCCACTACTGGTTTTATTTAATTTACAAATGACAGTCGTCCCTAAGAATGCATGGTAGATTTACATTCTTGCCTTGTGTAATGGCCATCACCTTTCACATCTAAATACCTTTCCAATGCAGTGGTATAGGTTAGCATTATAGTCATTGGCTCCCCAGGATTATGCAAAATTCAGTCCAAGACTAACCCCGGGATTCACTAATCCTCCGTGTAAGACTAAATTAGCCTTACACGGTAACTGCAGCCTAAGAGTAAGATGTCAGCATGCCATACATATTCATGAAGGCGTGTTGACTCAACTTTAAGGCTAACACGGAGCGTGCAAGAGTGCAGGGGGTGTGTCGGACTGCCGAGCAGCCCAAAAATCCATGCCCCTGCAAGTCCCTCAATCGGCAAATATCAACTGGCATGAGCGAGTCCGCTCAAATGTGTACATACCCAACACTACACTCCCCCACATTCTAAACCCCTGTACAATTAGAAAATGTAAAACTTTTATCTTTTTTCTTATTATTATTCCCAAAATAGCTGCCCGTATTTGCGCGTGTTTGCATGGGTTTGCCCATTGCTTAGCTATAGTTAGCAGTTTAGACATCGAAGAGAATAATACGAAACTTATATGCAAATTAAGCCAAGTAGCAATAGCGTAGTGATAGAGCCTTTGCACAAAGTAGAGGCATTCCCGGTTCGAGTGCCACCACTCCCCTTTCTATTTTCTGTAGGAAATCTGTATATAAAAATAATTCCTGACATTTATCTGTTAAATTTCATTAAAAAGCATTGAAATGCCCTATGCAGTAGTGACCGATATTTTATATATATATATATATATATATATATATATATATATATATATATATATATATATCTATAAGAAGGTGAAATGGTTATGCATACTGATGAATGCATAAGTAACGTATCTTAAGCAATGTGAAATGCGAAAATCTTTTATTCAAGTAGGTCCAAGAAGAAATAAACACAAGCGCTTTCACTCAGGATAATCCTGAGCTTTTTCAAGTGAGTACAAAAGCATTTGCTGAAGCCAAACCCTTTTATATAACCATAGGTAACACATTAATTGAAAACAGGTGTTGTCAATCAGTTGTTAGATTCCTTAAAGGGGCTTTGCATTAAATGAAACATGAGATAAAAGCTTGTATTATTGAAAGTATTTATATGTTTGACAGCTGGATTATGCTTGTAAAATTACAAAACATTAAAAACACTGTTTCAAATTTAATAAAATCAAAGTTAAAATGTTTTAAAAAGCTGCTATTGAAAACGTTGGAAATCCATGAGTTTTGATGAACCTGGAAGGTGAAATTCTGTTAGAAGTGTGAGGGAGCATATAGTGTTAATTTGTAATAGGGATCTTGATTCTTTTTCATAGTTCACATCAAAAAGGACACCCTAGACCAAGTGTCAGGTTGTCATACCAAAGAAAAAGGCATGGGAGTTAAGGAGAGGAAAATAGTGAATCTTGAGTCCCTAAGTCATGTGTTATAATAAAATGCGCACATACCAAGTGGTAGTGAAAGAAGGGCATAATATTAGGAAACATGGGACAACAGAACTAATTAGTTACAGTGGAATAACTATAATCGTGTCCTTCTAAGCTTTAAAACGGGTTTAATACTAATAGTCCCGTTCAATCCAGGTGGTCTCCTGCATCTGACCTTAATTGCCATACTAGCTCACGGTACTGAGGGTGGATTCCCAGTCACCACCCCTGAGATCCGGTTCCACTTGTTCTAAAACAAAGAATTTGATGATACTACCGGGCAAAAAGGGAATGCTTGTAAAGGCATTGGTTGCTTTCTGTTTAGCCATATCATATAAGTGTTAGTAGATCCGTCTCCTGAATTCTCTTTCAGTCTTCCCCACGTAGAAACTTCGAACACGTAATACAAATACCCAGGTATACCACCCCTTTGCTTCCACAAGAGTAGGAACCAGTTGGTTTTGTCCTGAACCTCCTAGATGGAATGTACACGGATTCGACGTTCATTAAAGCATGACATTGGCTACAAGAGCCACATTTGTAAGTGCCCTTCTTGGATTGTTTCACCTTCTTTTTGCTATCCGGTTTCCTTTCAAAGATTTCTTTGAAGTTAATGCCTCTTTTTCTAACAAAACTAGGTCTGGGGGGGGGTAAAAGGTCCTTGAAATCTTCATAAAGGGCTAGAATCAGCCAGTAGTTTCTGACAGTTTCCTCCATTTCTTTAGAACTAGATGAGTAGGTGTATATAAAACTGTTTGTAGGGTGGTTGGATACTCTGGAAGTTGAAGGGATTGCCAACTCTGGTCCTTTTCCCAGAATAGGTGTGTATAAAGATTTCCTCAATACTTTGATCTCATCGGCTAACCCCATAAACATTTCTAGGGGATATCCTCTTTCCAGGAATAAGGCTCGCAAGGTTTTAACTTCATTCTCAAAGTCCTCATCAGTGCTACAGATTCTGCTCACTCTTATGAGTTGCCCTTTAATGAATCCTCTTTTCTGATATAGGGGATGAGCACTATCAAAGTGTAACAATGAGTTAGAAAAGGTGGGTTTGCGGTATAATTTGGACTGAAATGTGTTCTGGTTGAAGTCCTTGAACAAGGTAATGTCCAAGTAATGGAGCTCCTGAGGGTTAGCATTGTATGTAAATTGTAGAAAACCAGTCGAGGTGTTGATGTGTTGAAAGAATTCTTTGAACTCACATTCTAAGCCTCCCCAGAGGATGCAAATGTCGTCCAGGTAGCGTCTATAAAAAAACAATGTGTTGCTGCCAGGGGTGCATCAAAACAAATGTGTGTTCCCATTTATGCAACACCACATTGGGATAAAATGAGGCACAGGATGCCCCCATGGCGACCCCTTTACGTTGCCTAAACAGTTCGCCATTGAAAAAAATGAAGTTGTTCATCAGGACCATCTCCATCAAGTCTGTTAATAAGTTGGTGAACTTGTTGCTGAGGCTGGTTTCTTTACTGAGAAATTCTGTAAACCACTCAAGACCTTCTTGGTGAGGAATACTCGAAAAGAGGTCCTTAATGTCTATGGTGATCAAAATCAAATCAGGCGAATAGCAGGAAACAGGAATATCACGGAGGAAGTGCCAAGAATCCTTGCAAACGTGGCTGAGAAGGGGCATAAAAGCCTTGGTTAAGTGATCGATGAATTTTCCAATTGGCTCAGTAACACCTCCCGCACCTGATACTATAGGTCTGAACCTTAAAGGGTGAATTCCCTTATGGATTTTGGGAATCGAACATGACCGGTATCCTGGGTTTTCTACATGCAGATAGTTATACACCCTCTCATTTATTACCTGCTGTAGTAGAAGATCTTTAAGATAGTAGTTGATCTGAGCAAAAGCAATGTTGACTTCATTTCGGGATACCGTGTCATATTGTTCGTTATCCTGGAGCATGGAAAAAATGTGTGCTTCATATTCACTGGTAAACATGAGCACTACCCCTCCACCCTTGTCCGGCTTCATGATCCTGACATTCTCATTTTTGAGATAATTGATGAATTCAGTTTCTTGCATGGATAAGTTACATCCAGAAAAAGACTGTTTGTCTTTAGATAATTTTCTAACCTCGTTTTCAACCAACTTTTCAAAAAAACAGGATAATTGGGTGGAGAGGGGGGTTGATCAAACTACTGCGTGTTAAGCATGTGTCATCCATTTTTTGCCCTTTAAAGATTTGAGTAAGGTTCAGACTTCTAGTGAAAAGTTTCAATTCTACAAGTGCTTGAGTCAAGTTCATTGGTTTGTGGGGAACAAATTGTAAGCCCCGGGTGAAAACATCAAATGCACATTCTTCCAGATCTAAATCTGTGTAGTTATATATTGTGAAATTATCTTTGTTTAGTTTAGTACAGTTCCCTTCTAGCACTGCTATATTGTTGGTGATTGTGTCAGGGTCAGGATTAGAATTAAAATTAAAGACAACATCCTTTGCAAATCTAAAGTCTTCAGTAGTGTGGATGTCATTCAGTGCCTGGGGATCCATGTCCTGGGTACTTGTTTCTGCCCCCAAACTCCGGTCCTGCCGGGGTTCCACTGAAAAGCCTGGTTAGTGTTAGCCCTTCTACCTTTTTCTGCTAACCTCTCACTTCTCCTTAATGGTTCCTCTATTTCCCCTTGGATATCATCACCCCTATCAATCATAGCAGTGCTGGTATTGTTGAAAGAAGCCCCCCTGCTGTGTCGGTTGGGGGCTGGGTATGCTACCCCATCCCTATACTCTAGTAGATCTCTTTCCAGTTTCCTTAACTTCCTATTGAGTATTTTATCACAAAATAAATCAACATTATTAAATAAATTGTCATATTCCAGCTTAAAAGCATTAAAATCAACATCATTAGTTAACTTATTGTTTAACATATCCAAATCATTTAAAAGGGCTTGTGCCTTGACCTGGTATTCACAAATCATTAAGTTGAGCATTTCAAGTCCAGCTTTATCAAAAATATCAAAAATATCAAAAATATCACATAATTTGTTGTAGTAACTTGTTCCCTGTTGCACATGGTTAGGGAATTTGAAAAAGCGTAAGCCTTTAGGGATACGCTTTACCCTAACACATTCATTTAAATAGTCAATTTCCAACTGTGTGCTTCTTAAAGCATATAGTTTATCTTTGAACACTTCCATGTCCTGTTCAAAATTAGAAATATTATTAGAATTAACAGTACCTTTGCTGAATGTGAAACATTGGTCAGCCCATTTTGAAAAAAACACATCCTTGTTTTTGCTTTCCTTCCTGACAGCGTTCAATCTGTTTGTTTTAGAGTGTGCACTCATGTCCACTCTATTAAGCGTGCCTAGACATTGACTGTTATTAGCACGAGGTGGCCCGGCGTTTAGTAACTCATGGGGAGGTGAAAGAGTGTCTTTACCACTTTCCGATTCCCTTAAAACTGAAAGCACATTGTCCGTTGGTTTGGGTGTGTGTAGCTGGTTACAGGCAGTGTTCAGTGAACCTGTACTGTTGATTTCAACAAGTTCGTTATTTCCTTCAGTGCAACCAAGACTTGGTTGAACTCGGCGCGACTAACAGGCATATCCTTTACATTACCCTGCAAAAGTTCAGGAGTAACTGCAGGGTTGAAGCTTTCTTGTTCCGTAGCCATGGCAAAGAAACAGCAACTAAGATCCAAAAAATGCCAGAAATCCAAGTAACACGACTCCACAGTCACCAGGAACAAAAAACAAAAGCTGATGTGAAATGCGAAAATCTTTTATTCAAGTAGGTCCATGAAGAAATAAACACAAGCGCTTTCACTCAGTACACCATAATCACAGTACTAAACCACTAAGCCATGACAGCTTTTCATATGCATGCACTTTTAACACACACACACATATATCAATGGAAGTTTACCCATTGCTAAGCAGGTGTGCTTTCAGCTGAGATTTTTCAAAACCGGCCAATCACAAATAAGTGTGGGAAATGAGGCATATTTAAGCTCCATAGGCGTGAATACTTGCCATAACTGATTGTAGCTCCCATCTGCAGTCAGCATGGCTGGTGTTGGAGAGGGCTCTCGATTTCGAGCACAACGTTGGGGCATTGAGGAGTCAAAGGTAATGGTTTGGCTCCTCATCCATAATCATGATGAGAGACTCCTGCAGGGCCAGTTCCAGGGCACCAAATACAAAGTGGAAGCCTGGAACCATCTAGCTCATGATCTCACCAGTGCCACAGGCATCCCTCAGACTGGTGAGCAGGTCAGACACCACTACTCAGACCTGAAAAGACGCAAGGAGGACCAACTGAACCAGTGGATACAGGAGGCCCATGGGATGGAAAATGCCCCACTACTGAGTAGGTAGCCATGGAATGAAGTATGTAAGAATTGTTATCGTAGTCTATATTATGGATAGGTATGTCTCAATATCACTTAATTTACTTCATGGCTGTAGGTGTCCGTGCTGTGAATCAGCAAGCTTATGCAGATAGGCTGCTAAGGCTGCGCCACCAGGAAGGTTAGTAATTATTTTGCATGTATTGTTATATAAAATAAGTGAGAGAGCCTGAAAAAAGTGTTGTAGCCCAATAATAAAGTTATAATAAGTCTTGAATAACTTCTCTGCATGCACTGTTATATAAAATGAGTGAGAGAGCCTGAAAAAGAGTGTTGTAACCCATTAATAAAGGTATAATAAGTCTTGAATAATTTATCTGCATGTACTGTTATATAAAATAAGTGAGAGAGCCTGAAAAAGAGTGTTGTAACCCATTAGTAAAGGTATAATATGTCTTGAATAAGTCTTTTTTGCATGCACTGGTGTATCAAATAAATGATAAAGCCTCTAGAAAAGTGTGTAATGTAATTAATAAAGGTATAATTCATGGAGTGTGTCCATGTCACTTTCTTCGATATGTTGTAATACTCTTGCATTATAGAAATAGTACTGTTGTATTAAGCGCTGTCAACCCACACTTGGGTAGGCCCATATAAAGTGAATGAAGGGAGTGCCAGTAGCTGTTAAGCATATAAAAAGTCCTCAACTGTTGGTTCATGGCCGGCATGTACAGGTTAATATGGCACATGAGTAGCTTGTTATTGTGTTTCACATAAATGTCAATGTGCTGCTAGAAATGTAGGGGGCTGTTAAAATATAACTGATAATGTCATCTCAACACATCCAGCTATGTAGATATATAAATATAAATAAAATATAAATATATAAATACGTAGCAGTAACATCTACATCCTGGATAGTTTGTATGTCAGATACAGGTCAGGTATATAAAGAACTAGCAAATCCAATTTCACAATTTAACGGACATTGTCTAGTGTAATAATACATGTAGGGGATATATACCTGCAGTCAATAGGAATGTAGTGTAAACTATAAGTATATACAAGTTGTTAATGGCAGTATCTTTTTACACCCTACTGTATGTGCATAAACAATGCAATTCCACACCTCAATGGGTATGTCTAATCTCAAAACATTTGTTGGGACATATGTCCTATTGGTTTATAAATATCTGCATTTACTTTGATGCATGTGCCCTGTTCAAATACCACAATCTTGATGGCCTGTTGCCACCAATCAATCCTGCCTGCTGTTGGAACGTCCACTGTTGTTCTATATATGCATGTGTTACGCTTGCTGTTCAACTGTTGGAACTCTGGTGTGTTGGGTTAATGGGAATACTACTGCATGCTGTTACAACTAATTTGGAATGCTGTTGGCTGTTACCAACCCATATTGTCATTAAATCCTCCTAAACATAGAACGTATGTGAAGGCCGGTCCCAGCGGACCCACCTGTCCCACCTCAGCTGGCACTGGCCCAGCCCGGGACCTCCTCCTCCGTTGGCCCTGTGCCACCTTTGGGTGGAAGTGCTGCAGGGGATGGGGCTCATCCCCCTGTGCAAGCATGGCCAGTGGAGGGCCACCTATCACCCTCCAAACAGTCCATCCTGTTGTGCATAGGGAGATTGAGCGTTCAGTCGCTGATCTTCTATGCCAGCTTGAGGCACGTGTGGCGCGACTCACGGGTGAGCCTGCCCCTCCTAAGCAGCCCCCAGCACAGCCACCCTCTGGGCTGTGAAGGTGCAGTGGTGACTGCCCATGGGTGGGGATCTCAGTTCCACTGTTGCCATCTGTGGGCTCATGGGCTTGCGATTTCCAATCATCCTTCCCCGTCAATGGTGTTCACCCACCACGTGGCATATTCCACCCCTGTATGCATCTTGTTTGCCTTGTATGTTTACCTCCCCAACCTATCTCCCCAAATATACCTACTTCCCCTTCCCCACATTCCACTCTCACCTGAAAAAAAAGGGCAATCTGCTCCAAAAAAAAAATTACTCCCCATACATAGCTGCCCATTTTGCACACATGGCCGCTGGACACATAAACTGATATTTAATTGGCAGTGCACCATAATTTGTTGTCCTCACCCCTCTCTCAGGGGTGGAAGGTTTCATATTTCCCTCCAAATTTATTGCATACATTGTTAAAGAAATGGGCAGCTATGGACCTTCCCTACACCTGTCCTGCACATCCTGAGCTGTTTTCCTTACTGTCTTTCCCTCTTTGTGCCCTTTTTCACCACTTTCCTATCTCCCCATTTTCTTTTCTTTCAAAGAAATGAGCGCGGGGTTTAGCGGGAGTAAGCACTTTTAAGCAGCAGTTAGTGGGTTTGTGTGAGTGTGCATTTGTGTGTGCTTAGCTAAGTATTACTAAACTTCACACAAACCCGCGCAAACCCGCTTGCAACTGCTTAAAAGTGCCTTAGTCACCCTGCATGTGAGGGCCCTTGTTCTGCTCAGTAGCAAAATAAACCACCTCTGAAAGTCTCGAACCCAGGATCTTTGACACACTAGACTGCATGAAGTACCACTAAGCCACAGTAGATATACGATAGGTGGCTGCTGAAATAGATATTTCATGCATCTGACTGAGTGAATGTAAAGGAAAGATAGGAATGCCATAACACAAAGCCTGTTCTGTAGAACTTTACCAGCAGTTGTTGTGGAATTGCATTACATGACTGTGATAAGAGAACCAGCCATTCTAGCAGTAAATAATGTTACAGCAGCACGTTACAACCCACACACAGTATCATAGCAGGACAATTCCCACCCAAATGTACAATATACCTGTGTGTTCAGGGTCCACCAAGGATGTAGGTAGGCATACTCAGTACTGGAACTGTTCAATTTTCTTGAGCATCCTGTGCTAATGTCAACAATACAAAAACACAAACTGTGCAGAATTGAATACATTAATATTCACAGTATAGCAGTTCACAAACAGTTCATGTGCCAAATGAATACATCTCAATAACTACTTATGTATGGCAGTTAATTGTATAAGTAGAAACGAAACTACATACTCCCATGTATCTTGTGTTAACATTTGTAGGGGGTGAATACAATTGTACACTGACAACTGTGTACTGGAAGTGGCAACATTCAGGTCTGAGTACAACATTTAAATCACTGGCTGCACCCCTAGCTTTAGATATAAGAAGTATACCAACCTTCTGACTTAAACAACGGTGTCCACAGCAAACAAGCATGGGCCCCACTTTGGAAAGCTGAAAGGGCTATGCCTACCTGACTTAGCAATTTATAGCATTGAGTTGCTATGACAGTGAGTACTGCAATTACCACACAGCAGGTTGCATGCAATTACCAAATGGTGTCCACCAACTGGTGCACATGCCATCACATGCACATGTGCAGATACCTATAAAAGCAGGCTGTACTTGCTGTCCACACATGCAATCATTCCATTGCAGCTATGTTATCTGTGTTCTGTACAGTAGTTTGTACAATGGCTGTTTGGGGGAGTAGTGCATGCTGCTATATAAACATGGATGTGACAGAGTAACACATGCATGATAGTCATATTAACATGTAGCTTAACATTGGCAACTGCTGTACCAGGCTAGTATCCTAATCTAGCCTTTGCAGCTATATATACACTCTCTAATATTACTGTGTGCTCACATGTGACACCTGTTCATGTTGCAGCAAGGCCCAACAGGTCAGCCATGAGGTCCACAGACATACAACAGTGTAGACCTTGTGTGTGTATGGCACACACATATGGAGAGATATTACTGTGTCAGATATATTAGCATCTGAACATGTGCATAGAGCAAGGGACATACTGCAACTGTTTGTGAAAGGTGGCCATATATATGTTGGTGAAGGTTGTTATGTGCATATTTCTATGTAGGTTGTAGTGTGTGGCAAACAAGACAGCATACAGTGCTGGTATACAACATGTGGTGGCTAAACGCAGTGGGTATGATTTGTTAGGTTTGCAGTGTTGCAGCCAGTGAGGCCTGCTAAAGCTACATGGGCTGAGAACACCTTCAATGCATTCTGCACAAGACTGTGCAATATTATTACATAACTGTATACCTCACAACCTTCGCATAATTGATATTCCCACCATGAAAGGTGGACTGTATATGTGCCTATATATATATATCTATATGTACACCAATGGATGTTTATATGAATGTGTGTATATATATATATATATATATATATATAGAGAGAGAGAGAGAGAGAGAGAGAGACAGGGTCATATTTACTGCGACAGATGCCTGGTGACAAAGCCATGGCCTCAAGCTCAATGTCGAAAATGCATCGGCATCCTTTTTGGTAAAAACTCGTTATCCATGAACTACCACATAGGTGGTAGTCTACTTACCACCGAAAGTGTGATAAGAGACCATGGGACACAGGTGGACAGTAGTCTCCCCTTTGATAATCACAGTGCCACACTAGTCATGTAATCTAAGTGGCACACCCCATCACAAAAGGTGTGTCATCCAGGGAAAAAGAGGTCAGTGTTCCCCTCTACTCATCACTCATAAAACCCATTATAGAGTACAATGCCCCTTTTGGTATGTACCTCACAATACATCTACAGCAACTGGAAAGGTCACAGACATACCTCACAAAGAGTATTACCGGCCTCAAACACATGCCCTATGCAGACCGTCTCACAAAACCACAGCTAGACTGTGTCGCATACCGCCTACCCAGAGGTGACCTCTGCTTAACATATAAAGCTATGTCAAACGCAGAGCTGTTGGACGTGCTCCATGTAAACAGATCACAACCCTATGAGCTACATGCTCTAGGGACTTAAACCTTGTCACCTCAATAAACAGAACATGCTGGAGGGATAGGTTCCTATCTCAGAGACATCCCATACTCTGGAACAAACTACGTATCAATAGCAAACAAATCTCCTCATTAGCAGTCATGATGAATAATCCTGATGATTGTATGGGGGATAGGAAATACACCCCGGGAATCACCTCTGTGGCTCTGCTTGACAGGGGCACATGAAATTAAATTACATGGGTGTCAAAGGCCAGGGTATCATATGGCTAGGCTTCTATAGGCCCTAGGGTCAATAGCCTATTACCTACCTATGAACCGATAGACACCCACATGTACTTGTTGCAATAATTGCTATGTGAGATTGACTGAGTGTGATGGTGAATGTGTTGGTGAATGTGTCAATGTTGTGCACATGTGTGATAGTTTCGTGAGAAACTATTTCTGTCATGGTATTCTGTGTCCTAGCTCTGATCCCAGCAAAAGATGTGTATGCTATTGCAAGGCAGAAAAAGCAGTATGGCATACGGTCTGACATAGTCCCTTGTTGTTGACTGGGGTGTGCCATTGTAGGCTAAAGCAGTACATGTATGCTTATTGATTGCTACTGCTGGTGAATCCAATTCCCGTATGAACTGTAGTACTACCTGAAGCTGTAGGCCTAAACAGCGCAGTATGGTGTATGTCCACATTGCTTGGAACCACTGTTTTGTCTGTTTGCTGTAGTCCTCACAGATTGCATACCTCAGGCATAAGGTTTTGTAAGTACTGGCACACAGTACTTTGCAGTACACAGGTAAAGCTCATCTGGGTTGCCATACCTTTGTGTCTTGTATGTATGTCTGATGTGTGTGTGTGGGCATGCCTGTAACATGCCCTCGGTCATATGTGTGTTACAGGATATAAGTGCGTATCTAGCAACATGTATAGTCTAGTACAGCAGTATGCCACATATAAAATGTGCACATATGTTAGGAAGGGGTTTGCAATCAACATCTGGTGTGATATACTGATAATATTGTAAATGGACTTTACAATCATTGCAATGGATGACATATTTCTTTATGCACTAACTTGATATATACCTCCTGTGTCTAGGTGGTGCATTGTGTTGCATACAGCCATGTACTGTTGTATAGTCTTACATACTGGTTTCTCTTTGTTGCTGTGCAGAACATGGTTTAATATATAGAGCGTGCCAGGCACTGTCAGGCAGTTGTTGGTTGAGCACTGATATGTGGTATTGAAAGTGTGTATCCTCTGACAGCCAATAGGTTGCTATATATGGCAGTTCAGTGATATCTATACTTTAGAATTCTAAGTGTGTCACATGACTTGCTCACACATATTGTTTCATTGTCTTCCAGGGTCATGGCCCACCATCGCAACCCTAACGATAGTCCAGCTCAGGATGAAATAATAACAACCAGTCTGGTTCAGCACTACACCCTGCTTTTCTCCAGAACCAGCCAGGACCAGCATGAGCGGACTGCACTGTGGCAAGATGTTGTCCATTGGGTAAATGACATAGGCATGCATAACCGGACATATGAGCAGGTACGCCATCACTGCAGTGATATACTTAGGCATGTCCGGCAGCAAGCGTCTGATGTCTGTAGACAACAGCTTGCCACAGGTGGTGGGGTAACCATCCATCCCCCCCTCACCAGAGTGGAGGAGCTGCTCCTGAGCCTGGTGGCTCCTGGCCAACAACAGCCACAGCACACATGTACCATCATGGAGGCCGGAGCCACCTAGCAAGTTCACACGGAGCGTGCAGGTAACATGGCATATCTGTAGACTACTGTTACCTCGATTGGTAGATCATGCATATGTGAGATGTGTACTGTGTAGTTAGAAGATGTGGAACCTGGTGTTTTGCAATACTGATAATTTGGAACATAATCTGTAGGCCTGTGACTATCAACCATTGTACTACTGTAAGATTGCAAACCCACAGTAGCAATGCCACAGTTGTTGCCACTGACAAACTGTCTCATATCCTTGTAGGTCCCTCTAGTGTGACAGCAAGGCAGCAGACCCATGCTGGTGAGTGTGTTATACATTTAATATTGCAAATAACATGTGCATGTCATAGGTGAGGTGTAGGCCATGTACACATGTAACACACCTATGGATAATGCATGCTGTGCATGTTTGCTGTGAGACTATGCACATCTCAGTAACGTGAGTAGCTGCCTCAAACACATGCAATACACAGAGCATCCCAAACAATTGTGGCTACACTGTAGTGGACATTGGATAGGCAGACTCGATACACATGCACACAACATACACAACTTTGTCATACGCAGTACATGTTAATATGCTACACATGGCGTATTCAGACACCCGCTGTAAGGTCACACTCCAGTATCCCAAATGTCATCCACACAGCACACATAATATACCTGAGGGGTAGAGGCCTATCATGTGGTGGTGCAACACTCTTCAACACACAACACATTCATGTTAGGCAATGTTCCCTATTGGGCACCTTACAAACCCATGTAACAACTGTCTGTGAAATGGTGAATGTAGCCATGGTACTGCAGTTCAGGTACAGCATGATAGTTGCCGATCTGGCACACATTAGTAGCCTTGAGTGACCACATGATGCTGCATGATGATGGCTCATGGTACTACACCCCATCCAGTTAGAGTAACCACAGTACTACACATAGCATTCATTGCTATACACCTCAATGTTGTGTGTGTGTGCATACATATGCACCTATGCACAATATGCATAGCAATCACCATTTGCACAAAGTGACACATATATGTCTTGTAATGCTATCGAGTGTATAGGTCACATGACACACACTGGGTATGTGTGATGCTTAATGTTGCAGTTGTGATGTAACCTGCCATGTCATGGCTGGCACTGGCATGTCCACAATATGTTCTAGACTTACCATAACCACTGTACAATGGCTATGTTGAGCAATGGTATTCCATCAGGTATACATGCACCACTCATCCTGTGTGTATACATAGCATGCATGAGCTAAACCTGTGTCCACAATTATCTGCTAAGGACACAGATGCTCTAATCAGAAATGGATATCTATGTGACACACAGATACACATCCAGCCATGGTATGTATACCTGTGAGTGATGGTGCACAGGACATTGAAGAGCTTTTAAAACTTGCACAGCAAAGTTGTGTCCATGTACACATTGCATTCCAGGGTGAGGCCAGTCACTGAACAACAACACACATGCATCAAAGCCATGTATACTGTTATTAGCAAGGACTGTCAACACTGGCACTGCATGCTGTTGAGCAACACACGTCCTGCATGCTGACACGTGTGATATGACTGGCTTGTGATACTGTACCCCACCATCAACAACCATTGAGTATGTTCTGGATTGCTGGTGGTGTGTGTGTGTGTGTGTGTGTGTGTGTGTGTGTGTGTGTGTGTGTGTGTGTGTGTGTGTGTGTCTGCTTTATTGAGAAGTGTATTTGTGTGCATGTGTGCATGTGTTCATGTGTTCATGTGTTCATGTGTGCATGTGTGCATGTGTTCATGTGTTCATGGGTGCATGTGTTCATGTGTGCATGTGTGCATGTGTTCTTGTGTGCATGTGTGCATGTGTTCTGACATCATGTACAGGTCATAAAGTGTGTTTCCTGTCTTCCTCTCACAGGTGCTGAGGTTGGGCTGGTTCACTTAAGCAGGGAACCTGATGTCACTGACACAAACAGTGATAATGAAGATAGGTGTGTTGAGGCACAGGCATGTTTGCCAGGGTCTGTTGTTGGGCCACCAAACGACAGTACACAAGTGTCCACCCCATCCATGCAAACAGTCATACTGCCAATACATCCATCACCAATGCCCTTAGCTAAGGGGACAGTGTACAGTCTGCATTGACCAGGACAGTGTGGTATCTATGGCACATGCATCCCGACACAGCAGCCATACCCAGCTGTCTGGAATGGTACCATGTAGGCAGTTGTTCAGGGGTTCTCGTCAGAGCACTGCTGGTCATCATGCCCCTGGCAGATGTGCCACAGGTCTTACAACCTCACATATGTTCCAGGCTGTCATGGAGGCACAGGCACATATGGAACGGCACACCAGACAGGAACTAAGGGCACACAGGGCACATAACATTGCTTTAAATGACAGTATCCATGGCCTAGCAGGTGCCATCCGTAATTGCACTGAGGTCACTGATAGACATTAGGGTGAGACATTACATGTCCTCCGCAATGTCATGTCCATGTGTCAGGACAGTGCGGGATGGTTGAAATGCGGATGTATGCCAGCAACGTCAGCAGCTGGCAGTCGCCACGGACGTCCCTCAAGTCACAGCTGCTCCCGTAGTGCCACTACCAGCCCCAGCAATGTTGGGGTGGGCTGTCCATAGACCATCCTAGAAGACCACGTGCACGTGGCTCTGGCCAGTCCCAGCAGGGACCTGGTTCAGTGTACATCTGTCTAACTCTGAAGATAGTACCCAGTCTGGCTGAGTACCTGATACTGTCAGTAGCACCCCTGCCAGACACAGGTACCATATCAGTGGCCAGAGATGATGATCTGTAAAGCCTGGCAGGTACAGTCTGTGGCTGTCCCACAAACCCCGTATATGGCAGCCACATGGTGGAACTGTGTGCATACAGACACACACACACATAAACCAGACACCTAGGGCTAACACATACCTGCACACATTACATCAGCATTGGCTCATAGAAGTACTCTTGGCCCTCACACACACACGCACACACACACACACACACTCACACACACACACACACACACACACACACACACACACACACACACACACACAAACACACATACACACACACATGTTGATTGTATGGCTCAATGTAGGCCTTTGGCAAACCAACAACACACCCTGTGCATATGATGAAACCTGTGCCACCTCCTGTCATCTGTAACATTGATGCAGGAACAGGCTAACATGGTGCTCATGCCCCTGGTAGATGTGCCACAGGTCTTACAACCTCACATATGTTCCAGGCTGTCATGGAGGCACAGGCACATATGGAACGGCACACCAGACAGGGACTAAGGGCACACAGGGCACATAACACTGCTTTAAATGACAGTATCCATGACCTAGCAGGTGCCATCCGTAATTACACTGAGGTCACTGATAGACGTTAGGGTGAGACATTACATGTCCTCCGCAATGTCATGTCCATGTGTCAGGACAGTGCGGGATGGTTGAAATGCGGACGTATGCCAGCAACATCAGCAGCTGGCAGTCGCCACGGACGTCCCTCAAGTCACAGCTGCTCCTGTAGTGCCACTACCAGCCCCAGCAATGTTGGGGGTGGGCTGTCCATAGACCGTCCTAGAAGACCACGTGCACGTGGCTCTGGCCAGTCCCAGCAGGGACCTGGTCCAGTGTACATCTGTCTAACTCTGAAGATAGTACCCAGTCTGGCTGAGTACCTGATACTGTCAGTAGCACCCCTGCCAGGCACAGGTACCATATCAGTGGCCAGAAATGATGATCTGTAAAGCCTGGCAGGTACAGTCTGTGGCTGTCCCACAAACCCCCGTATATTGCAGCCACATGGTGGAACTGTGTGCATGCAGACACACACACACACATAAACCAGACACCTAGGGATAACACATACCCGCACACATTACATCAGCATTGTCTCATAGAAGTACTCTTGGCCCTCACACACACACGCACACACACGCACACACACTCACACTCACACACACACACACACACACACACACACACACACACACACACATGTTGATTGTATGGCTCAATGTAGGCCTCTGGCAAACCAACAACACACTCTGTGCATATGATGAAACCTGTGCCACCTCCTGTCATCTGTAACATTGATGTAGGAACATAACATGGTGCTGATGCACAGGGTGACTTTATAGCAGAATAGCAATGTTAGCATGTTGTCAACAGTAAAGTGTAATGATATCCTTGAAGGTGTAGCTGAGCAGGCATGATGCATTAAAGCTGTGATTGTCAATGTAGTATTGTTTACACCAGTGTTAATTCCAATAGTGTATTGTCCGCCTATGTGCCACTTGGCTGATGTGTGTAGTATTGTCAGCATGTGTTAGAGAGTGGACAGTATGTGTGGGATGTGTGCAGCACAGATTTGCAGGTGTACATTTGTGAACATGGTGGAGGTGCACTGTCTGCATGTGCGTGCATAGTGGACATATGGGCAGGGTGACATGCCTTGCATTACTATTTCTGTTGGTGGCCAGTATGCATTGTACTACACACATCTTGGAACTTGGGTACACATATGTGTATGACATGGTTTGACACTGTGTTGTGGGTGATACTGTTACTATCTGTCATTGGTTTGCATTCTGGTAGTATACATAACCTCAACAGCCTGACCATAAACAATCGTTAGATGATGTCTTGACAACTGACACAGATGTAGGTCACACTAACATTTGGATCCTTCAGGTACTATACTATATCAGTAACCAGTGGTATTCACCTGAACAAATTCCTGGGACCACTCCTGTTTGGCATATAGCTCTCTTAGGTACAAGCAAACACAGTAGGGATATGTCCGTCCACGTCTGGAAATGCATACTGTGGCCTATAATGCATTTTCCAGATGACACACACATCCTCCACAAGGGTATCATACAGACAGATACTTGTTGTCAAACCCATGCTGTAAAGCTGTAAGCCAACTAAAGCATAGTCATACACTTTTACAAAACATAGTATCCCCACAGTACCACATAGGTAGTAGCCCCCATGTTGAACAGGTAACAATATGTACATACAGCCAAGTGTTATGTCATCTCTCCTTTGGTAATCACATTTCCAAAGGTATTTTGAAATCCCTCAGTGGATCACATAAGCAATAAGGGGTCTGCATGCATATCCACAAAGGTTGTTGTACACCTATAATGAACAGCCATCATTGACAAACTTTGCTGCGTTTGAACAGGTCTGAAATATAGCTCAGGCATAAAGCCTCACTCACACTATTCAATAGAAACCGTAATGAGTGTGTGTGACACGGATGACCTAGGCCAGGGATCACTGCAGTGGCTGGGCTTGTCACAAGCATACAGATGTGACCTAAGGTCTGGAAAGTGGCAGCACACTCTGGCAAAGATAACAGATGTGTTCATGGAGAAAGCAGGGTTCCAACCTATGAAATAATTGAGGTCATATGTACGTATATGTATTTGCCACACAGCTACCTGACATCTGCAATGCACATACTGTTATCATAGTGATATGTCATACAGTAGTAAAAGCAAAATCCACAGCACATTGACCAACAGTGTCACACACATAGAGCACACACACACATTCTCCAAGTGCAGGATTCAAACCCCTAACCAACTAGTTTATAATAACCAAGCAGTATACATTAACACAACATGCTATATACATTACTGGAAGATTTCCTTTCCACAGGTATATTTGTAGGATGGTGACATCATCAGACTTGACAAAGATAAGTATACCACTTTTAAGGTGTATTAGTAGTCTCCAAAAAGGTTGCACCTCTTCCAGGAGATCACACACAAACACAGTTGTCAAGTGCAGGATTTAAGCCCCTACCTAACTACTTTATGATATTAGAGAAGGATGCATTAACACGACACGCTACACATATTACTGGGAGCTTTTTTTTTTTCACAGGTATATTTGTAGGATGGTGACATCATTAGACTTGACAAAGATAAGTATACCGCTTTTCAGGTGTTTTAGTAGTCTCCTAAAAGGTTGCTCCTCTCCAAGCAGATCACACACAAACACAGTTGTCAGGTGCAGGATTCAAACCCCTATCTCACTACTTTATGACACCAAAAAGAGTACACATTAACATGACGTGCTATACACATTACTGGGGATTCTTTATTCCACAGGTATATTTGTAGCATGGTGACATCATCAGACTTGACAAAGATGAGTATGCCACTTTTAAGGTGTTTTAGTAGTCTCCAAAAAATTTGCTCCTCTCCAAGAAGATCACACACACAGTTGTCAAGTGCAGGATTCAAACCCCTACCTAACTACTTTATAATACTACAGGAGTTCACATTAACACAACACGCTGTACACATTACTGGGTATTTCTTTTTCCACAGGTATATTTGTAGCATGGTGACATCATCAGACTTGACAAAGATGAGTATACCACTTTTAAGGTGTTTTAGCAGTCTCCAAAAAGGTTGCTTCTCTCCACGAAAATCACACACACACACACACACACACACACACACACACACAGTTGTCAAGTGCAGGATTCAAACCCCGATCAAGCTACTTTATGAAACTAGAAGAATACACATTAACATGACATGCTATACACATTACTAGGAGTGTTTTTTTCCACAGGTATATTTGGAGGATGGTAACATCATCAGACTAGACAAAGTGGGTTACATTAGGTGACATTAGGTGGGCTACATAGAAGGAATTTCTAAACAGTTTGGCCATGTGATCATCAAAGGAGAGTTTACTGTCTACCTGGGTCCACAGGGCCATAATTACTTTCTCCATACATACTGGATTACCACCTATGTGGTAATTTGTGTGCACTTTGTTTTATCCAAAGGGGGTGACTATGCATTCTTTGGCATTCTGCTTGAGGGCATTGTTTTGACACCAGGTATCTGTCTCTGTAAGACCCTTCTGGAGGATGTCTGTGTCAGCCATAGAGTTGATTATGGACCACAGTTAGTAGTCATCTGCAAACTTGTTCAGCCATATTCCTCCCATGCTTCCTGTACCTCTGAGCAGTATCTACTGAACAGGTGGGGGTCCCATGACCAAGACCTGTGGGATGCCATTTGTGACTGGTTTAGAGTCGGACATGGCACCCGCAACTCTGAACATGTGCATTTGATCTGTGAGCCAGTTGGCCACCCATCCTGTGACATAGCTGTTAATAAGCTGGTAAGCTTGTCCATAATGACAGAGTGGGGAATGGTGTTGAAAGTCCTTAGTGAGGTCCAGGTGGACTGTGTGGACTACTTTCACCTCCATCTATGTCCTTGGTAACTGTTTCAAATAAGTCAACTAGGTTTAGAAGGCAGGATCTGCCTTTATCAAGGCCAAGTTGGGTAGAGTCCAGTGTCTGGAGGTCCCCAATGTCTCCGTCTATGGGTTCCATGATAATTTGCTCCATAGCTTTGCATACCCAGCTGAGTAGACCTATAGGGCAATGGTTTCCAGGTTCTGTTGTGGCACCCCCTTTGTGCAGCTGGATGACTGTTGGTGTATGCCATTCTTTGAGTACATAGCCTGTGGTAAGGTTGAGTCTGGACAGTGAATGTAGGTGATGTGTAGTTCCTTTTGGGGCTGGTGTAAGATGCAACCTGAGACACCATCCAGTCCCATTGATGCTGTGTTCTTAGCTTTGGACAGGGCTGTCTTTACCTGCATGTCCATGAAGTCTGGGGCTCTGCATTCGTCTGGGATGGACACTGGCCCTTTTGGGGGTGATGGCGGGAGTTTGCACTGAACTTGTCCCCCAGGATGTGGGCAAGGTAAGTTGGTTCAGTGTATTTATTGCCATTTTTCAGTAGCTGACAGCTTTTTTCGAAGTTGCCACCTAAATGTTAAGTATAGCTAACAAAGGCTTTGTGGTTGTTATTCTTACATTCCTTGGTGATTTGTGTTTAGAAACTGGTCTTGGATTATTTTATGAGTGATCATTGTGTCTTCCTAATAATGATCAGTGATGCCTTTCCTTTTGTGAAGTTTGCTCTATCATGTGTTCATTTCCTCCTTCTGTTGTATAGCTTATTTATGGGCGACGACCACCAGATTGGTTTCTTATTTTTGGAGGAGTGCATCTTGGTTTTATTTGGGATGTCTCAATTCATGCATCCCTGTAGATGCTCATAGAATGCACTTGTAAATGATTTGGTAGATTGTATAGCATTATCCTATAACAAGGGGGCTTTGGAACTTTCCACTTTGGTCTTGGCAAGTGTGCAGTTTGCTTTTGAAAATGTCTTCACAGTGGTTTCCTTGAGTGGGGGGGTGTGGGATGTGGATGTCCAGTGTGATTACTTTATGATCTGATATTACCAGCAAGGGGTTTATCTCTGTTGTGGAACACTGTTACCCCATGTTGGTGATGATCAGGTACAGTATGTTGTCACCTCTAGTGGGCATGGTGACCAGCTGTTCCAGGGTGTTTGAGTTTTTTAAACTCTATGAAACATTGGGCAAAGGACGTTGTACATGAGTAATTCTCCCACTCAATGTTTGGGTAGTTGTAATCTCCTCATATAATGGTGTTTGATAGGACCTTTATATTTTCCACTGTTCTCAGGAATACTGAGTGAGGTTCCTGAGTCAAGGTTGGTGATCTGTAGCAGGCTACAATCTTATAAGCCGCTTTGCCCAATGCTAGTTGCACTTGCATGGTCTCCAAGGCCTCATGCTATGCCACTAACCTGAAGGTGTGGGTATCCATAAGGTAAATGGACACACCCCTTCCTTTTGTATTTCTCTCGTGGTTTTGGAGCCGAAGATCAGAGGTATTGTGAGTGTTTTACGTGGAGCATGTTCAACAGCTCTGTGTTTGACATAGCTTTGTATGTTTGGTAGGGATCACCTCTGAGTAGGCGATATGCGAGAGAGTACAGCTGGAGCATTTTGAGATGGTCTGTGTATGGCATGTATTTCAGGCCACTAATGCTCTTTGTGAGGTATTGCTGCAGGCTTTCCAGTTGTTGTAGATGTCTTGTGAGGTACATAACAAAAGAGGCGTTGTACTCTATTATGGATCTAGTGAGTGATGAGTAGAGGGGAACAATGTCCTCTTCTATTCTGCATGAGACACCTTTTGTGATGAGGTGTGCCACATAGAAAGATTTCCTGACTGCTGTGGGGATATGATTATCACAGGTGTGTCCACTGTCCACCTGTGACCCAAGGTCTCTTATCACACTTTCAGTGTTAAGTATACTACCGCCTATGTTGTAGCTCATGGCTACGGAGTTTTTACCAAAGGGGATGACAATGCACTTTTTGGCATTGAGCTTGAGGCCATGGCTTTGATACCAGCCATCTGTCTCAGTGAGGCCCTTTTGTAGGTTGTCCACATCTTTAGTATTTACAATTATGGCTCCTAGTTTGCAGTCATCTGGAAACTTCATTAGCCATAGACCTTCCATGTTAAAGTTTACTTCAGGGAAGTAGATACAAAAACAGGGCAGGACCCAGGACTGGACCCTGTGGTACTGCACTCGTCACTGGTCCAAAGTCATACTTGGAATCTGCTACTTTCACAGTGTGTGTTCTGTCAGTAAGCCAGTTGGCAACCCATCTTGTGACATAGCAATTTATACCTAGTTTAGTGGGTTTATCTATAATTCCAGAGTGTGGGATGGTGTTGAAAGTCATGGCAAGGTCTACATAGGCTATGTGAACCACCTTACCCTTGTCTCTGGTTCTGGTGACTGCTTCAATGACATATATCAGGTTTAGGAGACATGATCTGCATTTTACAAACCCAACATGGTTGTGGTCCAGAGTTTGGAGATTACCAATGTCTTTTTTTATAAGTTGTATGATGATACATTCCATGGCCTTGAACAGCAGGCTCATCAGGCTAATGGGGCACTAGTTCCTGGGGTCCGTGGTGTCTCCACCCTTGTGTAGTGGGAAAACTGTCACTGTGCACCATTCAGCAGGCACACAGCCTGAGGTGAGACTATGACTGAACATGGTACATTGGTGTGGTGCCGGTTTGTTCTGTAGTTTGTGTAGAACACAGCCTGGGAAGTTATCTGGTCCCATGGATGCTGTGATACTGGCTTTGGAGAGTGTTTTTTACCTGTGCAGCTGTGATGACAGCAACTTTGCAGTCTTCCATTATAGAGATGTGCTCTTTCATGGGTGAGAGGGGGGGTAAAGTTAACACTGATCCTATCTGCCAGGATGTTGGCAATATCAGTTGGATCTGTATATTTAGTGCCATTGAGCTGTAACTCAGAGCAGATCTGAGTGTTGCCATGACATGGACCTGTCTGTTGGGCAGAGATCTCTTGAGTAGACAGTATGCAACAGAGTACAGATTTAGTTAAATTTAGTCTTGTTGCATGGGGCAACTGTTTGAGGCCAGTAATCCTCTTGTTGAGGTACTTCAGTGGTCTTTCCAGCTGCTGAAGGTGCCTAGTTAGATTCATTGCAAGTGTGTTGTGGTACTCTCTGATGGGACTGATGAGTAGAGTGAACCTCCTTTGACCTACATGCAAAGACCTTGGCAGTTTATGGAAACACATAGCATGATTTTCTGACCACTTTGTGAATGTGTTTCTGGAAGTAGAGATGACTATCCACATTTGTCCATAGATCCCTTATTATCACCTCTATATTTAGGGTGTTGGCACCTATGTGGTATTTGTATGACTGTAGCTCGAGGCCATAATTTTTACAGCACATCTGTCTGACTGAGACCCTTTTTAAGGATGTCTCTCTTGTCCCAAACATCGATTATGACAACATTTTGGCAGTCATCCACAAACTTTGCTAAACTTAGCCCTCGTGTGTTTGACTGTATTTCTGAAAAGTATACACCGGACAGGATGGATCCCAGGACTGAGCCATAGAGGACAGCAGTTGTTACCAGCTTGTACAGGAGACCACACTTCTTACCTTGTCTTGTGTTATCTATCTGTGCTCCAGTTGACAATCCATCAGATGACAGACATATTTATGCACAGGTTGTTGATTTTGTGGATATGACATGTATCTGGGATGTTGGCAGAGGGCTTTTCAAGGTCTATGTGGGACGTCTGTAGCTCATTTCATTGATGTATGTCTTGGGTGACTGCCTTGAAAACAGTCTAGCAGGTTTGGAACCATGATCTGCCCATGACAAAACCAAAATTGGTAGGGTTGGGTGTTTGTAGGCTCCCAATTGCTCTGTTTATGAGTTTCATCATGATGGACTCCATGGCCTTGCAGATCAGGCTTAATATGCTTATAAGACAATAGTTCCCATGGTCTGTTTTGCACCAACACTTGTGGAGTGTGACAAACTTTGCTGTAAAACATTCAACAGTTTCATATCCTGTACAGAGGATGAGGCTCAACAGACTGTTTAGGTGCAGGGTCTGTTTGTTCAGGAGTTCACTTATGACACAGCTAGGGAAACAATGTAATCCCATAGACGCCCTGTTTTCAGGTTTGGAAGGAGCTGTTTACCCATTCTATATGTGATATCTGTGTTTTCACAATCTCCAGGTATGATGATAGGGCCTTTTGTCAGTGAGAGGGGGGTATGTATGTATGAGCCTGTCTGACAGGATGTTGGCAATGTCAGACATTTACAGTTTGCACTGACTCAGGACATATATGAGTGTACATTGCTATTTATTACATAGCGGAAGGTAGCATCATGGTTCTCTATGGACTCCTTCACAGATTTTTTTGCCTGAACATGGATTGGATAATATTTGGAGTGCACATTGTTTATTGATGATACTGATTGCAGGTTTATTGATCTTCTATGCTTTTTCACTTTCTCTTAACAACCTATGTACTTGTGGAACATAGTGTGATTATGACAGGGTTCCAGTATATTATATGTGTCTGTTTTCATATAACTGTGTGCACAAGGCAGGATTGGTGAATAGTGACAGGTTCCTGAGGTAAAACATGCAACTGCCAGGTATGTGTGGCCCACTGCTGTACTCAGACATGGCCTAAGTGTGTGAGCATGCCCAGTATGACCTTTCAGTATGTTGTTGCCTGACATTTGCTTCATTTATTTAGGTGTGTGAGCATGCCCAGAATGACCTTTCAGTGTGATGCTGAATGAAATCCACTACATTTGCTGAAGTTTGTGAGCACGCCCGGTATAGACATTTATACTATATGTGTGTGTAAAATCAAGTTGTATTTTTACAGTAGGGCTCACCTTTGTGTCATAAATCAACAGGGATGATGCTGTGACTGCAGGGCTTTCATGAGACACTTTGCATAGACTTATCAACATTTCTACATACGGGGGGACAGCTATTCTTTGTACATTTCTACCCGGGGGCACACCTGATTGTTACTGTGGGTGTACATAGGATGAGGGGTTCACCTGATACTTATACACATTTACTAGGCCTGCACTGCTATGTAAGGTACACCATTTCAGTCTGTACTGTTGCCTATCGTACTGGCTTGAGGCATACTACTGTACTACAGATCTTAGCGTCCAATGTCACGTATATTAGATTGTGACTTCATAGCCTACCCAACCCACATCACACCGCCTGGCCTGCTGTTCTCTGTTCACATAGGCTTGTGGGGGAGGTTACCCATATGCCTCTTTAGGGGTATGATACAGCATTTCTTTGTGTTTGCATTAGTGTAAAATTGTCCTGCTGTGTCTATGCCAGTGAGATGCTGTCATGGCTTAGTGGTTCAGTACTCTGGATATTGTGTGCAATGTTGTGGGTTTGATCCCTGTCACTGCTTTTTATTTTCATGCTGGGCAGACCAGACTGCTTAAGGAACAGTAAAGCAAATATGAGCATGTTTACCTGACTTTGCTCAACTTTACCCGACTTTGCCAGACCTTGTCCAACATTGCTCAATGTTGCCCGATGTTGGGCTAGTTATTGCAGCCAATTTTGTTTACATATACTAAATAGTGGTAAAAGCTGCTTAGCACTGCTTTATATTGCTTAAAACATGGCAATCATGCCTCAGGTGGTGCTGCAGGGCTGCCTATGTCAGATGCACATAGTACACTCCCTATACATGTTTGAAAACAGGTAGTGTCAAGTTAGGCATCCCTTTTATTTTATGTGCGAGTCAGAGAGAGGTATCATTTCCTGGGTTCCTACTGAGCCAGTGTATGTGCTATGCATTGCCTCTTTGTCAGGGCCAAGGCATACTGGACACACCTCCTTCTGCCTACTGGGGCAGGCTTAGGTTGTTCCTCCGAGTCACGCTCTGCCTGTGATGGCCTTGGCAATGGTGGGGGGCTGTTTGGCCCTGCCCCATGCTGTTCCTGCAGCAGCTGTTTTCTCAGGATCATATTGTGTAGCATGGCACATACCATGACAATTTGGGTACATGTAGTTAGTGAGTACTGCAAGGCTCCACCAGATGTGTCCAGGCACCAGAACCGTGACTTGAACATCCCAAACACATGCTCGATTGCATTTCTTGTTTGTGCGTGTGCCTCATTATGGAGTTCTTGTTCAAGTGTGTGTGCATTTCTGATGGGTGTCATCAGCCATGGCTCCAGTGCATTTCCAGCATCCCCCACTAGGTGACCGTCAGGGATGTTCCCATTGGCAAATGTCTAGTACAGCTGCGTCAGATGCCAGATATGGGAATCATAGTAGCTTCCAGGGCAGCCAGCACACGCATTTGGTATTATGCTCTGGGCATCGCACATGACCTGGCAGTTGATGGAGGGGAAGCCCTTGCAGTTGATGTAGGCCCTACCCCGCTCACCGGCTGGTGCTTTGATGTGTATGTGCGTACAGTTAATTGCACCCACTACCTCAGGGTATTGGAAGAGAAGCATATTGCTGGCCAATGCCTCATGGGAATTGGGGAAATATACATGATCACCGACATGTGCTGACATGGCATTCAGGAACTGGTGCAGTACCCTGGATGCTGATGCCTGTGAAATCCCCATCATATCACCAGTTGGTCTCTGGAAGGTATCTGTTGCTAGTATTCTTAGGCCAACACATACCTTGGTTTCCACTGGGATAGGTTCCCCTCTGTTGGTTCTGTGTGTGAGGCGTGGCCTGCACAGCTCAACAATTTGCTGCAGGAGGTCTCTGTCCACTCTATAGCGCACCACTATCTCCAGCTCATGCAGCCCCTGTAGGTTATTCTGGGTCTGTACACACTTCTCCTTCTCCTCACTGTGGGTTGCTCAGCAGCATTCGCAATGGCACCACCCTCAGCATCTTGCACATGTTGGCTTATAATAGCAATGGCAGCCCCTAACATTTTTTTGTCTGAGTTAAGCTTTTTATGTTTTCACTTTCTTTGTATACTACAGTGTTGCAGTGTTTTTGAGAAAAACATGGGGGAATGTTGTTTGCAGAGTTTTAAGTGCTGGGCTGGGATAGTGTACTGCCTGTGTAATTTGCTGATTCTGATTTATTTCACCTGGCAGCTCTGCTAGTTTTCCTTGGTTAACTTCCTACTACTTCTTTTCCTTCCTTTTCCCTTTCTTTTTCCACAAGGGTCAGCGCCGCACAAACACGTGCACACAAGTGCACACACACACACAGGCTTACACAGGCTTAGGCAGGTGCGCATCCATGTACACAGGCTTAGACAGGCTTACACAGGGTTAGACGGGTGCACACGCACGCACACAGGCTTAGACAGGTTTACAGGTACGCACACGGTTAAGCACATTTGTAAGAAATTTCAGTGATATCCACGGCATACACCTTCGGTTTCTGGGTTTCAGCTAGGACAACTGTAGACACACCTCTTCCAATCCTGAGTAACTCACAGCAAACACAAGCCACTCTGCTCCAATAAGCTTACAGTCTTTCATACATACCCCTTCATTATGTCACCTATCTTCTACTCTACTACTCCCCTACTCCTACACTTAAACTCTAGGGAAATGGCACACATGCCAGGGATAATTGGGATTCACTATCCTTATCTTCATTTGCATAGGATTGCATACTAATGCTTGGTTACATCTCTCAAACTGAGCTTCCCCCCTTAGCAACAACTACTCAGTAGCCATGTTGTCTTCAGCCTGCCATTCATATTATCATATTTTTAATAAGAATGCCTATTTTTGCCTATTTTTTATTTATTTTTCTGTTTTTTTTATGCCCCGCACATTTGCGCGGTGCTGCACTATGCTTAAACATCAGAGATCGAGGAAAAAAAATTTGATTTTTATTAATTTTCAAATGATAAAAATGCCAATGGCCTTATATTTGGCCATTGGCATGCTTCCTCAATTGGATACATCCTTTATTTGGAGCTATCATAGCTCCGTTTTGCTATTTGCAGAACGGTACTCCATTACCAACGGAGTACATTTCTGCAAATAACTCTACTCTTCCACGGACAGGTTAGTGTATCCTGGATCGCAAATGTACCTCATTTGCATAGCTTTCAGCAGCAAATGAGGTAATTTGCATAACATAACACTGTCCGTGCAAGAGAAGTTTTAGGAGCTCTCATGCATGCCCCTGCCGGCTGTTGCGGGATCGCTTGGCAGACATATTGGCTGTCTGCCATCTTAGACTACTCTTAGACTCCGTGCAAGCCTTCATGAATCCAGACCTAAGGCTTTCCAGTGCAGTCTTACAACTGGTAATTAAAATGATCAGATTTATTTTGTACACACACTCAAAGAATATTTTCTACAATGGAAGTGTAGAGGGAACTTTCCAGTATTAGTACTGTCCCTTCTCAGGTTTATTATGATGTGCTGTTACCATTTAGTCAAAAATAACAAAACAAAAGCATGCCTTGTTTATTCTCAAAATAAACTTACAATTAACTCTGAGGCATACACCACACTCACAAGTACCAGTGAAATGCATTAACCCCAAACCTAATAACCAAAACATTGACTGAATGCATTCAAAGTTAAATAAGAAAAAAATTGAAATAAATAAGGTAAAGCATTTATTTTCCAAATAAATACTCAAACAATATAAAACCATGATGAGTATTTGGTGGGTGGGTGGGGGGGGGGGGCATTCAAAAAGACAATGGCTGGGATTCATTAAAAAAAATTCACTGCCAGTGCTTATGGGTGACACCACATTGCCAATAGTGGGAGGGTAATATAACGCGATTTGGAGACAAGATAAGCCACGTGAGTTAGCATCATATTAGTAGTTTATTAACATATCTCTGAATCCAGCACTACAAAGTTAAACATGACTATGCTGATATTCTTATTACCATACCATACAAAGCAGATTCACAGGCATGCACACGCACACACACGCACACACACACACACACACACACACACACACACACACACACACACACACACACACACACACACACACACACACACACACACACAATTTCATAATATTTACCTGCAGAGGCACTAACAGTCCTGCTCCTGCCATAGGAAAGAATGGGAGTATGCCATCTAAATATGATGTACATTTTTTCACATTTCTTCCTATGATACGTGGTAGCGTTATTCTTTCCAAATATTTATTTTTCTTATATGGCAAGTACAATGCAGCTTCTTTTACTTTAAACACTGAAACAATTATTTACACATATTTTAGTATAGCAGCTTGTTCACCAGACAGTTTACCACTTTATTACAGTTTTACTCAAAGTTGCTGTGGAAGGACAGATTTTTAGAAGCAGTTTTCTCATAATTTATATGTTGATAGGAGATTACAAAGCTAACGGCTTAAGAGCCCTTACAAGCCTAGCCATTATAACCTGATTTTATCCAATATATGTCCCTTCTGGGCAATAATATTGCATAGGCTTGTGCAAATGCCATGAGTGTATTACAGATTGCCCTTGTCCATAAGTACATAGGCACTACCCCAGGTTTGAATATTATGATTCTGCATCCATTGATCCTAAGTGCTTTTGAAGAGGATAGGTCTTTGTCAAATGTGAATAAAAAGCATACTCCAAAAAAGGAGTAATCTCTATGACACATATTTATCTCTCCAGCATATTTTGTTTGTGCTTAAATCCCTAGATCAGGTGTCCTTCATGCTGTTTGTCTTTTGGATGTACAGCAGCTTCATCAGGGCTAGATTTGTGAGTGCCTTGTAGGATAGGCATAGTTTACCCCTTCATAGTTGGTAAGGGCAGACCAAATTCTGTGTGAAGAACTTCTCATGTGGCTCTAGCTGCTGTAAGTGCCTAGTCAAATACATGCAGATGGCATATTGTACTCAATTATTGGTCTACTGAGGGTTGAGTAAAGTGGCACTATAAATTCCTTGGATATGGATGCCACGCCTTTGCTTATAAGCTGTGCCACATAGAACAAACTTCTCACCACTGTGGAAACAACAGTCAAAGTTTAGCCTACTATCTATCTGTGTACTTAGGTCTTTCACCTCTGAGTCTACAATTAGGGGTATGCTATTAATGTTGTCATTTGCAGGGCCCTTTGGCTTTTCAAATCTTCTCAAAGATGTTGTGGATGGAAAGATTGTAAAAGCAGAGTGGGGTGGCACTATATGTGTGTTTTTGTGTCTTTCTGCTTGCATATGTATGTTTGTGTGTACGTGTGTAGAGTGTATGTGTAGTGATGGGAGTGGCATAGTAATGATGGAGATTGCTATTAACATTTTGGCATCGGGGGCTGAAACAAACTAACATGCACAGATGTGTGTGACATGAGTACTGACTCAGATCATAAAAACAAACAAACAAACAAACAAACAAACAAACAAACAAACAAACAAACAAAAAACTGTGATGTGCCAGTCAGTGACTTTCTGTGAGAAGAAACTATATGCACATCCTAGGACAGCAGCTGATGGTCAGCTGGAAAGTTTGCAAAAGGGGCAAAAAAAAAAAAAAGAAAGAAAGGGCTAGAGGACTACCCTTATTCTGTTTCATCCACTCTATGTCATCTCTTCTTTTGTCTTCACTACCTTTTCCAACATTTGTTACTCCGTAAAAAATAAACTATGACTCCCTTCATGCAGTGCTGCTCCACATTTGCATCCTCCAAAACCCTTTGCCAAAAAATTCATCTACCTGCATTAAATGTGTATTCATGTTGAACATCACTTCACCAGAGGCAACAGTAAAACAGCTAACCTTGTTGCTTCTAGTACTTAACTGTTGCTGGGTTAACTTGGAGTAGACATTATGTAGTTCTGGATACATTTTTTATTCTTTCCACCTATGTTTGATTACTGTGTGACTCTGAGTCTTTAACAAGACAGCGCTACTTGCGTGATTCTTTTAACAAGACAATTCTACTGGTTTGCTTGGGAAAAGGGACACTTGTGTTCAGTGGCCTTACCTGTTTAAGAAATTTATAAAAAAGAATAAACATAACACACATACACACTGCACATTCAGTTGAAAACACATGCACATACACACACACACACACACACACACACACACACACACACACACACACACACACACACACACACACACACACACACACAGAACACACATAGCCTCTATATAGTATCATGCCAGACCATGCATCCCTATTCAAATGCCACATAAAGAGACACACCACAGCACAAAGACAAAGACAGAAGAATGAAATGGAAACACTGTCAGACATTGTGGGGAGCTAGTTCACCTGCCCCATACTAATTCATATATAGATCAAATTTGAGATCACATGACATGGGCAAAGGACACATTCCTGATCCCTGCTGTACTGTAATCTTGTGCAAGTCACAGATGGTACCTTTTGAATGGATGGGCAACATGTTCAACAATTTGTCCATTTGGTTGACTATAACAGAGCTGTGTCTTCAATCCATTTAATGGAACCCATTATATACATATGCATAAGATAACCATTCAGATTGTCAAGTTCTTGTTTCATCAAAGTAGTAGGGATGTAATGTCTTGATTAATTGGACCACTGTTACTTCCCATGTTGTATTCAAACAAAAGATCATAGTACAGTGGGGGATTATAATTTCCACTTTTTGACACTATTTTGTCATGCCATAGTTGATATAGTTAAAGTTGCAGGTGTGTTGGGGATACAAACAATGTGTTTAGGGGTTTTTATGTTTTATGCACCAGTAGTATGTTACAATGCTATTTTCAGTGCAGGAATTCAATTCAGCAATCACAGTATAGTTTGTTAGAGGCTTCTTCTCTTTCATACTGCTGTCCGATTTCCTGAAATGTAAGCAGTAATGTATCACATCCTTGATACCTAAAAATATTTATTTGTGTGTTTTTTTTTTAATTTTTAGAGTTATGGTGGTGGTGTGTAGTTTTGCTGAACTGTGTTTGGATGCTATGGGTTTGATTCACTGAATTCTAATGAAATATGTAAGCATTAAAACATCTTTAAACCATACATCACGATACATACACACACATTTTTGTATAAATATATAGATGTAGATATAGATATTGAAATCCTGACGGCCAGATGATCGACAATCATACACTTGAGACAAAAAAAAACAAAAAAACGAACATGAAAAACCCAAACGTTGACTTTTTTCCAGGATAAGTAAACACTTGTCCAACATGCCCTTTTCTCTGCTGTAGTATGATCCTGAAGTTGATATATACAGTTAGGGATGGTGGTGTGAGGGGCATAGTACCCCATCTACTTGGGATTTACTTACTTTGGGTAAGTTTCATTTACATTTGGGCAAGTGTTTACTTACCCTGGGAAAAAGTCATCTCGGGTTTATAACCGTCGATCATATGGGCATCTGGATTTCAAATATATATATATATATATATATATATATATGTGTGTGTGTGTGTGTGTGTGTGTGTGTGTGTGTGTGTGTGTGTGTGTGTGTGTGTATACATGTGTGAAACTGAATATGTTTATTCATTCAGTTCACTCTGGACACCTTGCTTTCTACTGTAAGTGCATGCAAGTGTCAGGCTATTAGTTCCATCCACTATGGCTGCAAGGATCCTTCAGGTCACACATGAACTCATCCTTGAAGAGCAAGTACAAGTATGACACTGCCGTATGGGTGTTAATGATTGGATACTTACCTCCCTGGACTATATGAAGAGAACCATGATGGAGTTGCCTGACTATGTCTCCCCGGCAAGTAAGAGCCTAGCACTGAGATGCATTCTACCGTCTTCAAGGATGATGTCATAATATGTGTAAGAAATAATCAATTTCAATAGTTTTCTTATCTTTTGCTGTCATTCCAGGAAGATGCAATACTTGTCAGCCTGGGAGGACAGGATCAACAGACCATGCTGGTTCAACAGGGATGGCTTGTTCCTGTTCCCTCTAAATTTTTGAATTGGATAAGGCATTCTCCATCCCATACAGCTTTTTTAGGCAATGTCAAGCAAATATACCTCACTTGTCTTTCATCTTCACTCGTCAGGTCAGACCATAAAACTAATTACCTTGAAATAAAATTGAAACCTAAGATCGTAGCAGCTCCTAGAATCTTTAGAAACATCTCCAAGGCAAACTTTCTATTTCTGAGATAGCTTGGCAAGTTTTGAATCCCTCTAAACATTTATACTCTAAAGCATATGCAGAAATGTACATCACATACCAGTATGTCTAAAACTGCATAGAAGCAACTTTATCATGTAGAAGCAATCATAGGGTTAAATCTGAAAACAAATCTCACTGGTGAAATCACAACATAAGTAATACAATAACGAAAATAGAATCATAGCAAAATATCAGAGGAGTAACCCACAGCAGGCTCGATCCATCATCATTATAATAAATAAGTAACTCAGGAGATTAACGAAAACCACCAAAGCGAAGTTTGAGGCAAAATAGCCACCCATAAAAAGGACAACCATAAAACCTTCTTTAGCTATATTTGGAAACTCAAGAGCTCTAGACAGCAATCCGATTAGCAGATTATTAACACCACAACATACACTGAAACTGAAGACATAGCAAACTTAGTAGTTGACAAGCTGTGCTCCAACTATACCTCTTCTTCACTTCAATCCATTTAATGGAACCCATTATATACATATGCATAAGCAAACCATTCAGATTGTCAAGTTCTTGTTTCATCAAAGTAGTAGGGATGTAATGTCTTGATTAATTGGACCACTGTTACTTCCCATGTTGTATTCAAACAAAAGATCATAGTACAGTGGGGATTATCATTTCCACTTTTTGACACTATTTTGTCATGCCATAGTTGATATATTTAAAGTTGCAGGTGTGTTGGGGATACAAACAATGTGTTTAGGGTTTTTTATGTTTTATGCACCAGTAGTATGTTACAATGCTATTTTCAGTGCAGGAATTCAATTCAGCAATCACAGTATAGTTTGTTAGAGGCTTCTTCTCTTTCATACTGCTGTCCGATTTCCTGAAATGTAAGCAGTAATGTATCACATCCTTGATACCTAAAAATATTTATTTGTGTGTTTTTTTTTTAATTTTTAGAGTTATGGTGGTGGTGTGTAGTTTTGCTGAACTGTGTTTGGATGCTTTGGGTTTGATTCACTGAATTCTAATGAATTATGTAAGCATTAAAACATCTTTAAACCATACATCACGATACATACACACACATTTTTGTATACATATATAGATGTAGATATAGATATTGAAATCCTGATGGCCAGATGATCGACAATCATACACTTGAGACAAAAAAAAACAAAAAAACGAACATGAAAAACCCAAACGTTGACTTTTTTCCAGGATAAGTAAACACTTGTCCAACATGCCCTTTTCTCTGCTGTAGTATGATCCTGAAGTTGATATATACAGTTAGGGATGGTGGTGTGAGGGGCATAGTACCCCATCTACTTGGGATTTACTTATTTTGGGTAAGTTTCATTTACATTTGGGCAAGTGTTTACTTACCCTGGGAAAAAGTCATCTTGGGTTTATAACCGTCGATCATATGGGCATCTGGATTTCAAATATATATATATATATATATATATATATATATATGTGTATGTGTGTGTGTGTGTGTGTGTGTGTGTGTGTGTGTGTGTGTGTGTGTGTGTGTGTGTGTGTGTGTGTGTGTGTGTGTGTGTGTGTGTGTGTGTGTGTGTGTGTGTGTGTGTGTGTGTGTATACATGTGTGAAACTGAATATGTTTATTCATTCAGTTCACTCTGGACACCTTGCTTTCTACTGTAAGTGCATGCAAGTGTCAGGCTATTAGTTCCATCCACTATGGCTGCAAGGATCCTTCAGGTCACACATGAACTCATCCTTGAAGAGCAAGTACAAGTATGACTCTGCCTTATGGGTGTTAATGATTGGATACTTACCTCCCTGGACTATATGAAGAGAACCATGATGGAGTTGCCTGACTATGTCTCCCCGGCAAGTAAGAGCCTAGCACTGAGATGCATTCTACCGTCTTCAAGGATGATGTCATAATATGTGTAAGAAATAATCAATTTCAATAGTTTTCTTATCTTTTGCTGTCATTCCAGGAAGATGCAATACTTGTCAGCCTGGGAGGACAGGATCAACAGACCATGCTGGTTCAACAGGGATGGCTTGTTCCTGTTCCCTCTAAATTTTTGAATTGGATAAGGCATTCTCCATCCCATACAGCTTTTTTAGGCAATGTCAAGCAAATATACCTCACTTGTCTTTCATCTTCACTCGTCAGGTCAGACCATAAAACTAATTACCTTGAAATAAAATTGAAACCTAAGATCGTAGCAGCTCCTAGAATCTTTAGAAACATCTCCAAGGCAAACTTTCTATTTCTGAGATAGCTTGGCAAGTTTTGAATCCCTCTAAACATTTATACTCTAAAGCATATGCAAAAATGTACATCACATACCAGTATGTCTAAAACTGCATAGAAGCAACTTTATCATGTAGAAGCAAGCATAGGGTTAAATCTGAAAACAAATCTCACTGGTGGAATCACAACATAAGTAATACAATAACGAAAATAGAATCATAGCAAAATATCAGAGGAGTAACCCACAGCAGGCTCGATCCATCATCATTATAATAAATAAGTAACTCAGGAGATTAACGAAAACCACCAAAGCGAAGTTTGAGGCAAAATAGCCACCCATAAAAAGGACAACCATAAAACCTTCTTTAGCTATATTTGGAAACTCAAGAGCTCTAGACAGCAATCCGATTAGCAGATTATTAACACCACAACATACACTGAAACTGAAGACATAGCAAACTTAGTAGTTGACAAGCTGTGCTCCAACTATACCTCTTCTTCACTTCAATCCATTTAATGGAACCCATTATATACATATGCATAAGCAAACCATTCAGATTGTCAAGTTCTTGTTTCATCAAAGTAGTACGGATGTAATGTCTTGATTAATTGGACCACTGTTACTTCCCATGTTGTATTCAAACAAAAGATCATGGTATAGTGGGGATTATCATAGCATGAAATGGAATTTATGTGCAACCCTAAGAATGCCGTTCAACCTTAGCTTCTGTACAGGCTTTGTACCAAGTGAATGGAGGACAGCAATGGTTATATCATTGCACATGGGAGGGTTATCCACTGACTTAGGAAAATTACTGATCCCTAAGTCTGCCCAGCCTCATTTGTAAGGCCATGGAAAGATTCATCATGGAGTTATTCAATGAGGACATAGGGAACCTCCAAACACTGGACCCATCCCAGTTTGGATTTATCAAAGGCAGGTCTTGCTTACTCAACCTAGTAGACATCCTTGACAAGGTCACCAAAACAATGAACGAAGGCAAAATGGAGGACACAACCTACCTAAAGCTTGCCAAATATTTTGACACAATAACTCACTCAAGGATAGTAGAAAAGCTTGTACAACTTGTAATAATCCTGTACGTCACTTGGTGGATTGCCATTTGGCCTACAAGTAGGACCCAAGAAGACATGATAGCTGAAATACACTCCTAAGATATGACCCAGTAGTTGGGAATTTAGGGACATATGTGGACTGTAACCTGACAGTCAACCAACATGGTCCAAAGTGGTAAGAAAGTCCTTCTATACTGTACAGGTCATAATCAAAGGGGTAGCCTCCAGGTCCAGGGATGTTATTAACCCCTTTCTCTGCTCTCATCAGGCCAGTCATTGAGTACAATGTCCCCGTTGGCATGTATAAGCATATGCACCAACTTGAATGCCCACAAAGTTTCCTCACAAAGAGAATACAAGGCCTAAAACATAAATCCTACCCAGATCACCTCGAAGCACTGTCATAGTATTGACTATCCTATAGACTGCTGACAGTTGACCCTATACTGATGGACCTACTGCACATCCACAAATCAGTTTGTGTCAGAAATACTTGTTCCAGGGACCTAAATCACTTATGCAACTTAAATAGAGCAGAACAGTTTGGAGAGGCAGGTACATCTCTCAGAGGTTACCATTACTCTGAAACATACTATCCCTTCATGTAAAACACATTTTGTCCCTGTTCCTATACAAGTGTAAACCAGATCTTTAGATGGAGATGAGGAAATTTACTCCAGGACTGCCCCTGTACTACTTATGAATAGAGGCAGCATCTGAATTGCTTTTCTTAAAATATGGCCACTATAAATAAACAATGGTATTCCCTATAAATGATCACTCTCTCTCCCAGAACTTGTCATATAGGTGGTATATAAATATAGACCATGGAACTAAGTATGGATAATTATAACTAACGGGATACTCAACTAGGCTTAAAATGGCTCATAAGGGCAGTTAGGCTAGTATTCACCCATGAACAGCTCCTGAATCTGATTTGTGCATTGTGCTGCTTCTTTATAAATCCTGCTAGTCGAACTTAAGTCCATTTAACAATGTCAGGCGATTAAACTGATCTATATGTCCGATTATGTGATTTTCTGCAGTGTACAAATTTTAATACTGAACTTGTGTATCAGTTTTGTTATACACTGCATCATCATGCAGTATTGTTCTAGAAATCAGTCCTGAAGTTATCTTTCATTAGCATTTCCATGGCAAGGGAATTAGCTTTAGGAGAGAGCATTGCATTGTTTTTTGTCATGAATGCTATCCCCAACAAATTTGTCAGCAATTATCTCTTCTTCATAGATGTGTTGCCATGCATTTACCTTTATTTGTGTTACAGTGAGTTGTTCCCTAGCAAAGGAGTCTGGCAAATAAATAGAAATGTATCCTGAAAACCCATATTAAATGAATTACTAAGGGGATCCACATCTGCTTATGATATTATTTAATAATTTTAGGTAATAAGATTGTTATTTAATAACTGTAGTATGGAAAATGTATACAATTGTAGAATCTATCTTAAAATAAGTTTGACTCCGTCACTATTACAGTAACAAGGGTATGATTTTATGTAGTGTTACAAAATATCTTGTCTAGCTGGAAAGAAAGAAAAAAAAGTAGCTTTTGCTTATCAGACAAGATATCTAGGAAGATGAACATCAACACTATGCACAGATTGCTATCTAAGAACGGAACCACTAAAGCGCTACTTGTAGTATCACATTAATATTTAGAGCAGCCCTGTGGTCTAATTGAATAAAGCTGTGACTTTGAAATGGATGACCTGAGTTTGATAAGATGCCCTTGATCTATAAAGATTTGGGTGGGGAGGTTAAAATAGAGTGACCAGACAGCTTATTTACCTGTGGGATAGAGCAGAAGTATAACACCACTGGACTGTGGGCTCAGACTTGATTATGGGTAGCATCAACTGCAGCAATTGGGTCAGACTGACTATGTGCTACTCATAAGCTGGAGAGATATGCACATGCATGTTGAGGGATGCATTGGATCCCTATAGAACATCAGCATATAGGTGAGCCACCAGCCTTTATTGGGAGGATTACACTTGGGAGGATGCCAGTATTACTGACAAGTTAACCTCCTCCATCATGGCTGAATCTGACTTCTAGGGAGATCAAATGTAGTTATGAAGGTCTTGTCCAACTCAGGAATAAGGTTCTTGCCCTGACTGATAAATCAGTGGGGCTGGGTTATAACTTGCCCCCCCTGCCACTTTATCAGAGGATCAAATGACCTGATAGAGGGAGGCACAGGTGCCACAGGGCAGTTCATGTGGAGACTAAAAATAACATTTAAAGAATATTATTAGTACTTTTGCAAAAACAAGGGAAATGTGCTACAATTATGACATCCCATGATTTTTTTTCTTCTGGAGTGAGCATTCAAATGATTTTGATGCGATCCTTAATGGGCATTTCACATGTTTAATCATTTACTTTGTTTTGATATCTCTCTGCAAATTATTCCAATTACTTTGTTAGTAATAAAAATGAAAAAAGAATTCTATAAACTGAAACTGACAAGTTACTCTTCCTTTGCAGTTCCAAGTACTTGTTTTGCACAAGAAATAAATTAGTCTCACAATGCACATTTAACAAATGTAGGTCAGCCTTCAGCATAAGGAGAATATGAGCTATTAAATATAAATTTACTATTATTGCTGTGTCATGTAAATACTATCAGAAGCAATCACAACACAATGTGAATTAAAGATATGAGGCGTTACAGATAATTTGATTTAACTTTCATTATTAAGTAAAACTTTCATTGGAACTCAGAGTGCTTTTGACATGAAAAAATAAAACAGCCTTGACTGTAGAAAGAAAGCAAATATGTTTGAGGATAGATGCAACTGATTCTGACAAGTAATCTCTTTTGTGCATGAGGTTTTAATTTTGATCTGGCTGATTTAACTACTTCAGCAGAAAATTAGAACCATAATAATTAGCTTTATGGTTACCTTCATATGTTTCACCAAAAAGTTACTAACAGTAGATATAATGCTCTCTTGCATGTATCTCATAAATAGTTCTGCTCCTCAAAACCTACATTTCCATAATTCATTCACCCCAATAGCATCATTTGGTATGATTTCACATTACACCCATTGCTTTCACTGCCATCATGGTATTGCTTGGAACAACTTTCCTTAGTCATGTGGCCTACCCATTAACAAAATGCAACATGTGAAAATGCAGGTTGCTAGAAAAAAATGACACTAAGACTGTTCATCTAGGATGCATTGCAATGGATCTATTAACAATTGCTTGGTGCAATGTTATTACTAGTTTCACATTTGCATTAATAATTTTATAATTGATTGAGCCACATTAATGAGATGTCTGGTTTGAAATGTCATCGTGAGATACTGACAAATATACTGGCACTATCAATGTATAATGCATTATACAGGACATTTTGCTGTTGTTTATTTAGTATTATGAAAATATGCAGCATTTCTGCATTCTTATGAAAATTGTCATATCCAGCTGACGAACTATTACATGACATCAGCTGAAACATAAGAGGATGCTGAAGAAAACATTAACTATGCTTGTACTGTATGCTGTATCCCCTTGAGTGACACTGAGTATTATTTACAGTATTAATTATAAATGTAAAGGGAACACTACATGTGCTCTAGTTCCTACCTCTCAAAAAACACTGTTGTGAAGCCAAGGACTCAAGTGCCTTGAAGACTGTGTAAGCTGCTGTCTGCACTCACCCTAGAATATGTGTATGGGCTGGTTGCCATGGGGATAGAAAGGAATTTTAGGATTAGGGAGTGGGAGAGGGATTTTATGGTTAGGGAGCAGGATGGAAGTTTTAGATTCAGGGACCAGTATGGAAGTTTTATAGTTAAATAGTTGGAAAGAGAGATTTAGTGCTAGGGAGTGATTGAAGAACTTAGTTTTGGGGGGTTGAAGTTTTAGGTTTACACAATGATCGGCTCTTTAGGTTTAGGGAGGGAGAGGAGTTTTAGAGTAAGGGAGCAAGTACTCATGTGGAATATGAGAGGGTTAGAGTTTAGTTTCTGGTAGGCCTGTATAGTTTTATAGAGTCATTTTTTGGGAGTGCTATACTGAAATGGAAGACTTCATAAATGAGAGTTCAAGCACTTGCTTTTTCAAGCAAAGTGATAGTCAGCAAATGTGTTGTGAGCTACAAGTGAGCATTTGTATTGGCACTGATGAAAGGGTTTATATTAGAACATTGAAGTTTCAGAAATTCAAATGTTCTAATATCGACATCTACTAACCAAAAACTGATAAGAACGAAAAGTGAAAACAGCAAAGTTTTTACTAGGGAAAAAAATTGCTGATCCAAAACACATACACACAACACAAATGCACCAAACAAATAGCAATCCATACATACACCTAAAATTTTACATCTAAACCTACACTAAACTGTACATACACTACTATCTACCCACTTACCTTAACCCAAACCCTAACCCTAAGGTCCGCCACTATCGCACACACACCTCACCTGCGCCCTAACCCTAACTCACCTATCCCACTCTAACCATCACGTCCACACAATCGGACACTTACCTGAACCCGACCGTAACTTTCCACTACAGAGCTGAAAATAGTGAAGCAACAGGAACGGACAACCAAATTCTTTCCCTAGGAAAGAATTTGGTTATCTTAATTTTCGCTATTTTCAGCTTTTGGTTAGTAGGTGTCGATATTAGAACATTCAAAGTTCTAAAACTTTGATGTTCTAATATAGACCCTGATGAAAGCATCATATATAACTTTTAAGTAAATACCAGAAAAAAAAAACAATCAAATAGAAAGGAAGTACGTGGCATTGTGTGAAATCATGAGTCAGCTAGTAATACTTTGCATTTAGATTTTATGGTTTGTAGTTTTTGCATGATAACATACTACTGTACTGAAGAAAGCCACAGTGGTGCAGCGGTAGCATTATTGCCACACAGCAAGAGGTTCTCCCATTCGATTCTTGGCTGGAGCACCTTCTGTGTGGAGTCTGCATGTCCTCCCCGCAGTCGAGTGGAGTTCAAAAGACATGCATGAATGGGTGTGCCTTTGTTGAAGGTTGGGTGTCAGGCTGGCACTTTGAGACCGTAAAAATCTACTGCCAATCATTAGTGGACTGGAGTTCAACTGTGGCGACCCCTAACCGGGAAAAGCCAAAAGAAGAACAACAACATACTACTGTACTGAAGTAAAGAATTGGAAACTGAATTCATAATCCCAGTCTGAAAAGATGTACGAGCCTTCCACACACTATGGCTCATCTGTGAGTAAGTGTTCCTGAAATTCAAAGGCATGAATCATGACACTTAATGATGTTGTAATAAGGGCCATGACTGTGTATGAATCACACAAGAACTGCATAGAATACTTTGTGCACTGCTTAGCATTCTAATGCTCCTGTCACTATGCTTTAATGGAGAACAAGGCAGACGTATGTTCAGGAAACAAAGTATCCATATACATGGCTATCCGGTAGACGTATTCAAGATACACAGGCATGCATGCTAGATGTGTTCACAACATGGAAAATTCAGTAAAATTCTGCATATCTGCAATTTCTCCAATTAATTAGTTATCCCATGCTCTGACCTTGTAAACTAATGTACAAGCACTGTTTGTTGCTGCATATAGTTGCTAAAAAGTTATACAAGTTTTAAGAGTCAGACCTAAACTATATGTTGCAAATAGTACTAGGAGGTAACAGCAGAGGATAATGAGTAACAGACCATATTGATCTGTACATGTAGTTGGTACCTTCTATGTAAGTGTTGCATCAAAAGCTTAGTGTAATAACTCTACATCTGCACAAGCCAATATCTTCTCAGACCAACATTGTGTGCCATGCAGCCATAACCATTGCTATCTTATCAATTACCATTGTATAAAAGAGTGTACTATGTCCTGGTGCCAATTATGTGGCCTGCATTTATATTACATCTAATGTGGGTAGTAATGATTGATTGATTTATTAAGCTCCTCTTCTATGCCTGCACTGGGCACTACATTACTATAGTATGGCAATGAGAGATCTGCTGCGGTATGACTTCCTACTGGTAAGATATTACCAGTTTCAACAAGTGTGAGCAGGTCATGATAGCACATCATAGCAGCTTTACTTCTACTGTCAAGGGCTTAGGGAATTTCCTGCCATGCAGTGGAAGTCCTGGGTGGTTATTTTTTGACTACACTAGTATGCTGCCAAGCACTGTCTACTAAGTAAAATACTAGTGGGACGATCATTGCAACCACAATAACTACAGTAACTGTTTGCTTGCTGCTGGACTCCAATAGTTTACATTATGGGAAGCAGTACATGCAAAACTATTGCATGCCTTGTGAACTGCATAAGAACAGGGAGTAGGTTCATTTGCATAACTGGCCACATTTGAGGTACTTTACTTGAACAGTGGAGCAAAACCATTGGCAGAGACTTGCATTATTGTCTACATATGTTTATAAATCATAATAGACTTTGTACACCTTTCTACTGTGCACATGGGCCTATGCAGCTACACAGTCTTCGTGAATGAGGCCCACCACCTGTTAACTTTTATCATTGTAAGGATTAAATTTTACAGAGCAACACTGGTATACTAACTTTTTAAATTGTATTTATTTTTCAACAAAATGTTTAAACTTGGGTTTAATTTCTTAACTTGATTAATTAACACCAAAAAAATCTCTCTGGAAAATAAGAATGCGAGTGGGATGCAAGAAGTGTGAGGTTCCATATCTACTGGATGTCATTAAATTCCATATCGCATGTTCTGGCACATCCACTTCTATTGAATGAACTGCTTACTACCTCTCTGAGTAACAAATTCCAGATCTATTTTTGAATGTATGTCATTGTGAGTGCAAATGTGTGCTTGTATGCTTTTAATAAATCTATCCATCTATCTCTTACTGATCAATGTCTGTGGTGCAACAGATACCACCTTACCTTCAGGGTGTTGTATTCCTGATTGCATTATCTTTCAGATGAGACATTAAATCAAACCCCATCTTCCAGAGTTGGTGGCACCTCAGGTAAATGCAAATGATGCCAAAGCACCTAGTAAAAGAGTAGGAGTCCTTTATTAAACACAACCTAAAATATTATTTACATATTTAATATTTACAAGATGTACATATTTATATACACATATATGCAAGTTTCTCTTTTTTTTACTATTTATCATTTTTCTTACAACAGCCTCATTGTTGTTCTTCCATAACTGACCCCCTACTCATTCTTCTATAACCATAATCTAATATTATCTTTCAAAATACAAATGTCTCTTTCTGTGCAAGGATCAATGTGATGTCTTAACCAAGAACCTGTGCAATACTAAAGTCTCATGCAAGTAAGTATTCACTGCAAAAACTGTCAAAATGTGTTTTCTAATTATGTGCAGTATTAGTCTGTCCACCTGCATGTCCGTGATGTAATAACTAGGTGTTACATGTGTAAATGTCTGTGAAAATAGCCTTTATGCTGTCTGCACATTGAGTCTGGAGACACAGAATTCAGTTCAGTTATTGCACTTGTGTGATTCCTCAAAAATGTTTTCTTCACACGACTTTTTCTAGAGTTTTACAACTCTTTAGCATTTAAAAAAAACATGTTCTGCTCTCTCTTCCTCCTCACAAAATAAGCACACTCTTTTAACTTTCTTTTTATATGGCATACTACCCTTTACTGGTAACTTATTTATTACCAGACTCCATGGGAAATCCTGATACGCTGTTATCTTGACACACTGATTATCCTTGCTTTAATGGCTTTAGTCACATCTTCTGATAAATTTTCCCATGGTTTTCCATAATAATATTGTTTCAGCACATTATTGTATCACCAATTTTTATTTTTCATGTTAGCATTTTTCTTTATAATTTTTTATTTCTTCATTTACATATTTCTCTTATTCTCATTTCCCAGAACATTTTGTACTTATATTTAAACATTATTAACTTCTCATGTTTATCCTGTGTCAAATTTAATACTCTATACATGTTTAAAGAAGCAGAATAAACAGCTAGATTTAGTAATGCTAATCCCCTTTCAGCTTGTCTCTTTTCAGTGGGTTTAATCTTGACCCCCCCCTTATGAGAGAAAACACCAATTGCACAAGTTCCTTTTCATATTTTTCTGGGATCATATAAACATTTAACATATATGCTGTGTTTTCCCATTGATACAGAATTCACCAGATAAACCTTTTTTCCTCAATGGCAATCTATACATCCTCCACAGAAGAGAAATTTCATTCATTTATTTTATCAAACCCTCCCTTAACTACATAATGTCCCATATTTTATCCCTAACAAACACAAGTGATTCCTTGAAAAATACATACTCTCAGTTTTCACCACTTTATGAAAACCCTTAATTTTATTTTTATTCAAGGTCATTCCCTTTTCCTTTAAACATCCATTCACCAAACCAGTACCTTCCTCATCCATATTGTCTATGTATTTGAAAACTACTGGCATCAACACATCCTTGTCAAGTGCATATTTAGCATGCTTCATTTCATAAGCTACTTTACTCACTATCTCATTAATTTCCAATGCAAAAAATATTCCACTCATGGAATATCATTATACCATACTTTGTGCGTATTTCTTTATTCAGCCATCCATTCACTAACACTCTAACTCTACTATTTGATATGCTCACATACGCACTGACATACTGACATACATACTGATATGCACACTCTCCTGATTCTATTGCTTATTTCATACTTCATGCCATCCCTGAAAGCATCATGTCCTACTGTTTCAAATGCCTTGCTGATATTAAATATCATAAGTTTTGCATCTTCCATTTTACTTATATTATCCACAACTTCTCCCACAACCAATAACAATTCTTGACATTGCTTCCCTGTCATTCTATATATACTTGCTTCCATAATATCCCTCATATGCCCTTTCATTCTTCTCTGTATTATTCTCATAAGCATTTTATAAGGTGTGTAGTGTTATGGTTCACCATTTTTATGTCATTCTTCTAAACTTTCTTCAGTTTACATTATAATATGCAACTACATAAATCTTCATAAACAAACCTTCCTTTAACCATTCATTCAATACATTTGTCCTGGTCCCCTTCAATAAACCCATCACACCGAATGATGTTTGATGATCTTTGTTAAACTTCCATAACCATAACTTTATTAACCAATATTTATTAATTACAACTGAACATAGTATAGCTGATTTTAATCACAGCATAAACATCTATGTAATGTTAATCAGCACAGCGTGACCTCACTCATCCTGACCCAGTAAGAAGCATCTATACATCAACTCGCTTACTTTACTTATGAAGCAACATTACACCACTCACTTAATTTACCATTTAAAGAATTAAACATCCAAACAATAAGCAGCATCCTTACCTCAGCTCGCTTATATTATTTATCAAGCAGCCTCCAACTGCTGACTTTCCTTTCCCAACTCATTCAAATGAACATCCAACATCAGAGGGGGAACAGAAGAGGGCAAGCCTGTCCCTCTTCTCCACCCACCAGCCTGATCAAGCTGTCCCCCCTCCCTCCTACCAAAATTTTCAATAAACTACCCGCCCATAAAAAAAAAAAAAAAAAAAAAAAAAAAGGGGGGGGGTAAGCTAAACATCATTCGGTGTATGCCATTGTCTGTAAACCAAACTGGATCCCTGTCATCAACCCACAAAGCACCGTCATATAAGTACTGAAAGCCACCAATTGACTAAACTGTGAAAATTATCCAAAGATCCACAACCAATACTTAAATAATAACCATAACTTTGTATAACTTTTATATATTAACTAAATTCTCACTTGTAACTGTATCAGCACATTTTTGCCCAAGGAACATAGAAAAAAAAAAAATAAATAAAAACACTACTATGCCCCCAAAGCCTGCCCCAAATTCATGCTGTGGTAATTCCACACTCCTATGGACAACCTCACCTCCCCTTAAACAAACCCCAAACCTGCTTCACCATACCAGTGACTTAACTTTTACTCACCTGTCCCAACACTATGTACCAAGTCTGACATGTCTAAATGAGTACTTACTAAAATGGGATTACCTGAAACCAGATTACACTCCACTCCAGTGACCAAAAACATCCACTGAAGCTGCATCCATCACCTTTCAAGAGCATTTCCTTCAATACACCAACTGATGCCCATTCTGCACTTCCCCATCTGCAAAAGAAAAGAGAACTGTAAGCGCTGAACATGCACTTAAGCAAAACTTCTTAACAGTAGGTGCTGCCAGGGCCCACCTGGCTCATCACTTGCATGGCCTCAACCCTAAAGAACTCATCAGAAGATATTAGAAATCAAAAGTCAGAGGAAAAAGACAGGTGATACTTAACTGTCGTTCATAGCTGTGCATATTGTGTAAAAGGTGAAACATAACCAAGTACTATCATATGCAAAATGGCTGTCATGATACATAATCAAGTGTTGAGGCTGGAAGAAACTGAAAGATACCACACCACACATACATACAAATATGTCGGGACACTAATGAACTGTTAGCTTGTCGATATACCAAAACAGACATACCTGTAATTTTGTTTCTTTTTTTTTTTAATTTGAAATACTGAATGAAGTATCATTGTTGTTTATACTGTTCGACAATGTATCAATATGTTGCAAGAGTTTGCATCGCATGAATTTTCTGATGGGTATAAAGGCTGAAACTCAAACGTCATTCATTATTTTCTAACTTCAATCTGTAATGATTTGCCTCTAAGTTTACAGAAGTCCACAATTTTATGCTAAACAGACCAAAATATGAGGCAAAAAATATGGACATTCTGAGAAAATCTGCACAGTTGAGAGGTATGTATTGCATTCAAATAACACCCCCCCCCCTTCGTAACTCAGAGTGCAGTCTGCTCAGTAACCATCTTCAGATTTGATACAAGAGCTGCACAACATTGGAAAAATCAAACAAACTTCTGAATACTTTTACATTATTACATTTAAGAACCCTTCAAGTCAAATGCTGGTTCTATAATTCTCTCTAATATTTCTTCCTCTGTTTACCCGGAGGTGGAGAGCTATGCCTTCCATAACCCTCCCCCATGGCCATTAAAGCTGCACCACTCATGCACAACCCATGAAACTCACACCTCTCAACCCTCCCCTGACAAACACCAGCTGCAACAAAATACCACTCTCTCAACATGCAACCACCGAGCAACAAAAACAGGACCAAGGCAGACAGGCACCAAAGTCCTCAAATTCAGTTAAATGGCTTACTTGCTGCCCTTGGCTCATCACCACCAATTCACATATCTAAAGCCAGTACATCTCCACAACCATGAAGTTTGAGTCTGAAACACAAGAAGTGGATACTCCACATCTGAACATCCCCATTAACCCTCTCACCAAGGACCAAAAGCCTCCTTGCCGCCATGCACCCACATAAACCTACAAAACTAGCAAAACAACCAAACCTGTGCCAGCCTGCACTACCCAGAAGACACAAAGTCTGAAACTCCAATTGAACACCTCCAGAGACTTCTCTTGTAGACCACAAACACACCCCTTTTCTTCTCTCTCTTTTTTTTTTAAAGAACCGAGGCAATCTGGACACTGTACAAACTCCTTAAAGCTGAGACAGAAGGCCACAAGCCAATTACACAGAGTAAAAAAACAAATCAAAGCCTCAGAAATGCCAAAAGCAGCCCCACTGCTCACTAAAACAAAGCACCGGAATCCCTCACAACAAGCCTTTGAGATTGTGCTGCAGTTACTCTCACTTCCAGAGAGATCTCCCCTATGTTGGATCCCTTTACCATCTTATAAGCAAATGAAGAGGCCAACAGCTCTCAAAATCAAGCAAAATACAGTTTATGGAAAACAGATCAAAATTGTGAGGCAAAAAACTGGCCACCCTGTGAAAATCTATACAGTTAAAATGTATGATCACCAATGGATTTACTTTTTTTTTTTAATGATCCTCAAGAGAACCCAAGGGGTAACCTGATCAAACCATTCCCCAACCTTGTTGAAAACTTATTTGCAGGCCTCTAACAAACTTCCCATGTCTGCACCTGTTAGCGTAAACTCTGAAAAAAACAGACATAAAGTCAACACATTTTAACTACTGCTGTTATAAAATTAGAAGGGGGCTAGAATAACAGCTTTTGTGATTGCATGCATTTTCCAAAGGATAGGAACATGCTTCTTCTTAATAAAAGAGCAAAAATATGAGGCACAAATCTGGAAATTTTGCAAAATTCTGCATGCTTCCCTTCGGCTGACATGTGCAGTGGCAGCCATTACTACATTTTACTTGGAGCACACGAAAAGCCACTCATAGCATCAGCTGAGTGAAACATTTCAAAATATACATGTGGCTGAGAAAAAGCCATAAATGAGAGGTCGTATTGTTTCCTTGCTTCAAAGGAGTGCCTGACTCAACCACTGAACTGACCGGCACAAGGAACAAACCACACAATCAAACCCATTCTCCCCACTCCTCAAAACAGCAAGCCTCAATCAAACAGCAGCAACAGTCCAGAAGACCAAACAAGAAAATGCAGCTGACCACACGCAACAACCCCTATCTATTTTATATATATATATATATATATATATATATATATATATATATATATATATATATATATAATTTTTTTTCTAATAAAGAAATAGCCACTAACCAGTAGCCCCCTGTAACAATGATTCCCATGAAGACACATCCTTCTCTAAAAGTCTAAAATCACCCCGTGTCAAGAGTGCACAAACAACCCAGCAAAAGCCACCTCAATGGCATGCATTTTGCCACCATCACCATCCCCACTGTTCTGCTCCCATCCAAGCCAATACAATTCAGAAATGAAAAGAAAAAAAAGAAAAATTTTATATATATATATATATATATATATATACACACACAAACCATCTGTTACTGATCAGCTCACCATCCACCAGTACATCGAAGCCTGTCTGCTCTACTGGAATACCTACAGGGCATCATGCACATTACCTCGCCTTAGCAAGTCAATGGCAAAACGTGAGTCCCTACCCAACCCAAGCCCCTCCCTACCCTTACTTCATTTCCTCCCAATTGTCTCTCTTTCTCATTTTACCCATTCATCCCCCCTACCCTCTTAACTCCCACTAATCTATTTATCTAACCCCCACCCCCCCAAAGATGTCCATGGACAAATTGGTTTATTACCAAACCTCATTTATAAAATAATCTCTTTGCCAATCCATTAATGTCTTGCACATTCCATACCCTATACCATTTGGGCCTAATACAGAAGCAACATTTACTTTTTAAGTACTTCATCTGTTTCACTAATAGCAATTTCTTTATCAAACTCTTCCTTAAATTCTGGAATGGTTTTTCCATTCTGTCTTATTTTCCATCTTTTTTACTCTTCCACATATTTTCTACATGCTACACTACAATACTTATAATTTTCTCTTGTGTTATTTTTGCCTAGCCTTTTACATTTTTTATTTCCCTCATTATACTAATACCCTCATTTACCGAAATATGCAGACACCTCCTTCCTTCTCACATATAAATAATATCTCTTCCTAAACAGTAATGACTTATTTTTTTCTTGATTTCTTTTATATCATTCTTTTTCTATATTATACTACTCCATTGTATTATTCTCAAAATTCTTGAATAAATTTCAATACATTTCCCATACTTCATTTTCTCTTCCTTTCTTATGCTTTTTACACAACTTTTTAAATTCAATCCAACATTCAGACCGGTTGTTATAGAAGTCTGTCATGATTACATGATCCTGCTATAACTACAGTACTTTCCACTCTCCAATTTTTATAACATAATTTATCATTTATTATTAACATTTCCTTTTCTATTGTACTATACTACCTTTCTTCCATCTGCTCCATCCATATTGCTAAATGGTTTAAAAAACAACACAGCTGTATCAACATCTGTTATACCCAAGCTTTATGATAATACAAAATAATCGATTTCAAATCCAAGTTCCCTCTTTGATAAGTCAGTTGACTTTTGCTTCACCCAGCTAATTTACCACATTTTTTCAAATCTTTTGTTTTTCTTACAACTTTCCCATTATTTTTGCATTCTTCACTTAAATCACAATTAAAGTCCCCTGCAATTATAATTTTCATGTTAAATATTTGATGAAACACATTCTGGAGGATTCAATACCCCTTACACAGTCCATGACATGCACATGGTAGTGGCAACAGTTATATTCAATAAGCACTGTCTAGAGCTGAACACCCCCACGCAAACCAGGTAAACACTGTGTCATACTAATTACAGCATAGGTAGCTGAATTGCACACAGTAGAGCTATTCAATAACCTATACATCAACTGTGTAGACTCCTTGTTGGTTTTTCCTGTGGATTCCAAAACTTTTGGAATATAGCCATGGAAAGGAGTCGACATGGACAGAATGTTGTGGTTTGCTGGTTTCTTTCATTTGTGTGTGCTAAAGAGTTAAGCCAATGCTGCTGCTACTGTTGCCAATAAGCCTAGACTGAAAAGGAAAAAAGTTTTCAGGCCCCATTTAACTTTTCACAGCCAACGTGATGTGGAAATTATAGAGTGCTAGCGGGTAGACAGGGACACACTAGTGGAACTCTGCAACCCCTGCTATCCTCAACTCAGACCCAGAGCCAACCAAAGGGAACCAGTCTCAGAAGAGACTAAGGTATGTGTAGCCCTTAGAATCTTAGCTACAATTACCTTTCAGAGAACAACAGGGGACATACTGGGGGTGTCACAGGCATCAGCATCCAGGATCCTCAACAAATTCCTGAATGCTGTGCTCCTATATGCCAATGACCACATATATGTTCCACATAGTTATGAGGAGAGGGCCAAAAATATGCAGGAGTTCTACCCTGTAGCACACTACCCTGAAGTACTGGATGCCATAGATTGCACACATGTAGAAATGAATGCACCACCCAGGGAAAAGGGTAGGCCCTACATAAATAAAAATAGCTACCACTCTGTCACCTGCCAAGTCATGTGTAATGCCAAGAGAATAATCTTGAATTTGTGTGCTGGCAACCCTGGCAGTTACCATGGCACAAATATCTGGCACACCTCCCAACTGTACAAGATGTTAGCTAGGGGGTTATCCCACATTGTCATTTACTGGGGCATGCAGTATATGCACCGGAACTATGGCTGATGCCATCCATCAGAAATGCACTTACAGCCATGGAAAAACAGCATAACAAGGCACACACTTAAACCAGAAATGTCATAGAGCATGTGTTTTGGGTGCTGCAGTCACAGTTCTGGTGCCTAGATACATCTAGGAGAGATATGCAGTAAAATCGGTGGATATGTACAGAAATATTCACAGTATGTGCTATGCTACACAACATAATCCTGAGGAAACAGCTTCAACAGGATCAGAAAGTGGAAGGGCAGACATCCCACCATGGTCACCATGGCCACAGACAGATGAGGAGTCACGGGGGAACCAGCAGCTGCTGTGGTTGTAGGCAGAACTAGGCATGCTCAGTATGCTCTTGCATTGATTAAGAGATAATGCATAGTACTCTCACTCACTCACCACCTAGGGGCCTCAAACCTTCCTCCTACTCACATACATACAGTAACATCAATGCTAAGCAACTCACACAGCCTTTACCTTCCCATGTATTGGCTGTGTACTGCTTGCATCAGACAGAGTCAACTCTGAACTAAACTGTGGCAACTGCTGCATTTACAAGGTATGTCTTGAGCTTGGAGTGCATTGTTTAAGGATATTAATATGTGCCATATCCTTGTGTTTCATTACTTGGTCCAGTAAGCAAGTAAGAGGTGGAAGATATGTATAGAATGTACATTAACATGTGACAGCAAAGACTTATTTTACTTATATGTGTCCTTTACTAAGTAGTAGGCCTCAGGCATCAAAATTTTAAACAGTCATACCTCTCAAAAATACTGATGGTCACTGCATGCCCTCAGTTTAGCACCATACATTTGTACTGTAAAAGTCATTAAAGATGAGAAGTTAAAAAGTAATGATACACTTTGCAGTTTCTGACTTCACAACCCTAACAAGATCATCCACTATAAAGCTGGGAAATGCTGATAGTATCAACTGTCTAACTTTCCAAGACCAATATATGTCAAAGGTACAATTAACAGTTAAACACCACAAATGCAAATATATTAAGCAGTAAGTTTGCTATGCACCCTGAGCATCAAACATAAAGCGTGTGCATTCCTGAATCCAAAAGATAGAAAACAGGGATATAGATGGCACAGTTATTATCACTCAAACAGGGTGTCATGTTGGGGGTGGGCAGGAAGTCTAGACTGCCAGAAAAGGTTGGTGAGTATGTGTGAGTAAGAAAGAAAAGCAGGCAGACAGTTGGATACACCAACAAATGGTCAATGAGACAAAATGAGTAATTGGTGTGTTGTGTGTCTGTAGGAGTCCTCCAGGTGAAATTGGTGTATGAGCATCTGCATGAACACAGCCAAGCACTGTGCTGACTCTATGTCTTGGTATGTCAGAAAGGTGTGTGCCATGCATGGTAGAGGAGGCAGTTCATCATTGTCATCCCCAACCATGAGAATTGGCTCTGCCAGGAGTTGTACTGGCACATCAACATATCATTGTTTGTGCCATAACATTCATTCACCTTTGCCCCCCTGAAAAGGACAGTGTATATTTGTTTGTGCCATAACATTAATTCCATTTGCTCCCCCCAAAAAAAGAATAGGAAAATGACACATTTTGCTAAGAAAATATCTTTGAAATGCTAAAAGTGCTATCAAAGGAACTGTCCCTGAAACACTTGTACTTATTTATCATACAACATTCCATTTCATGTATTGGTAGTCATGTATACCTCTGAAATGGCTTAACAAATTTACCCATGCCATGCCTTCAGTACACTTCTAACTAATGCATACAGATAAAATTATAAAAGCATTTGATTCAGAATGTTATTAAACACATTCCATCATATGCACCATGTAGCTGACAAAATGGAAGCATACATTCTGAAGTTCAGTACTCCTCTGTACAGATATATACTGAAGAAATAGCATTTGTGCAGCCTTCACAACATAAACAAGTCTCCTCGCCATCAGTTTACCTAGTTACATGGTTGCCTTTTTATATAGTGTAGATTCAGGACTGTTAGAATAGTGAAGATGCAAATGAGACATGAACTCATTAGAATTGTTGAATCTCAAATACTTGGATCCATGTACAAGATGTCAACATTGTGCAGGCACTCCCACAGTGTTTGTTGTTAATGGATCGCAACTGTAAATGATTACTGGTTGGGAGAAGGAAAGCACAATAGCATTGCAGGCTGTCTTACTTCCATTGGGTGTGTCAGGTTATACCTACAGAGTGTTAGATGTAAGGTTGGACATGTAAGTAAGCAGCACACAATCCAGAGGTTGTGTTCCTTAACATCCATCCTGACCTTTAATTGTTTCCACCTGCATATGATATTATTTCCACTTAATATCCTCACACATTTTAAGGCCAATGATATAGAATGGCTTACACACTGCATGTCTCACATTACTGGTCATAAAACTAAAGAATGACCAGCAAACACAGAAATGTAAGGCAGAGCTGTATATTTGCAAGTAATAATCATTACAGGTTGTGTGATTATTAGGAGCAGTACATCCATGAATAATAAATGTACAAATAGCGGTTGTATGGTTTGATATCACTGTAGATGTTGTTGCAGTTTGTTGTGTGCAGACTGAGTTCAGTCCTTTTCTGCAAGGCTGTCTGTGTGGCAAAGAGGCATAAGGCACCTATCCTGCATTCTGAAGTTGCACTGGAGTGAGAGTTCAAATCCTGATTTGTGTTGACATATCGCATGTGCCATTATTTTCTTGTGTATTTATCACACATTGATTTTCTTCATTTAAACTACTTGCTCCTTTTTTCTTTTTTTCTTTTTTCTATCTTTGTTTATCTAAGTTTTTTTTTTTGGGGGGGGGCAGTATTTGCATATTGCAGCATGTAGTGCAATCATGGGAATGGAGGAAATGAATGCCGGGTTTGGCAGTGCTTATCTCATTTGTGCAATTATGGCAGTGTACAAACTATGCAAATTGGACAACTGGAACACTCATGAAGCAGACAGGATCCAGACAACCAAAAATAGAAAGTGAATGCATTCAATTGATGCTACTGGGCTGTCTGGGCATTGACAAACCTGCAAACCAACCTTGCACAGTGGCTAAGAGAAAAACCTTAAGAATGATTAGTAAAATAGGGGCAATCATATAACTAGTCCTGTAGCATCAGGTGTAAGTGCAGCGCTGAAATACAGATGGTTGTGGGTTCTAGTACAGGGTGTACCACCTTTGTTTTACTGTTGTGACATTGCAGTTTATAGCAATGAACTGCAAAATAGACAAGTGTTTTCTCAACCTTTTTGTGGCAACTGATATAATATAGGACTGCCATTCACATAGTCCTGGCTTTGAATACAGCATAGTGCATACACTTTTATTGTTGTTCCATTTTCAATTATAGTCAGTCTCACTTATAACACTTGACATAGTGGAGATGATCTGAATTATTTGTATGAGGGCTGAAACAAGTGTATTGTATCAGTGATTAATGTATATATCTATGTATTATCACATTTAATATCATATGTATGACTGTGGGCATACTTTCTACTATATTACTGTAAGTATATTACTGCTATCTGGACTGGCATGGTCTTCACATTTACCTAACACAAGTACACAACTGTGTGTACATCCAATGACTTTGAAATTGCAGCTGCAATTATGTAATGCTTCACTGCTTGCCACTGTTGCGCTGTGCTTACCATCACACAAACATGGTGCTTGGGGTTGTGCATTGCAGAGCAGTGCATGTGCATGATGGTAAGAGGAGCACAACAGTTAAAAACAGTGTGTGCACTTCCAGTAAATGTGATAATTGGAATTGGGAAAGCATCATTCTCCATTGCTCTAGATCCTTGGCAGACATGGCAGGCATTTGTGGGGAAGGTGTCAGGTTTAGGCCACAGAGATGGTGTGTTCCAGAGTCCAAGATTTTTATTGGACTCCTAGAACCACAGTGCCAGGATTCTGCAGGGGGATTATTCTGGATCCCAATATAAGTCAGATGTTTGGGGTAGTTTCGCTCTGCCTGTATCCAATGCCACCAGTATCCTGCGCACTGCTGAGCAATGTAGGCATCATTACAATGATCTATACAGTGAGAAAAGAAATCCCTCAGCTGCTGAAAAGAGGAATTTAGGACTGCAGATATACCACATCTGTGTAAGCATCAACTACAGACAGTACTTGTAAGACTTAAAAGCTGAATATAAGCAAGACTGATTTTCATAATGATATTCTGTTCTGTTTCTCCTACAGCTGCTCGTGATTTGGAGGTCAGTGTCTGATGGGCTAACTGATGGTGAAGGAAGCATATAGTATATATGCAGCAGAAGAGTAGTGTTGTTGTAGCATTAAATGTTAGAGATAGATTTTTGGTATTTTATAGTGTTGTATCAATTATATCCCCCAAAGACTCAAGTTTAAAAGCAAGTATGCATGCATTACTTTGTAGCACAAACCAAGAATACAATATTAGACTTCAGTCAGAGGTTGTGGGCTCAAATACCACAAAGCCCAACTATACAATAGTGTTAATGCTTCAGTAATATTTACATTTAAATTAAAACATCTATACCAGTGGCACAAATGCCCTGCTGTAAACAGTAATCTGTATAATTGGAACATGCCTATGTGAAATACATGCATACATCAAGGATTACTTGCTACAATCTGCTGTATAATGTTAGGAGGTGGTAGTCTTAAATGTAAAAGTTAAGATAATCTAGTCAAATAATTGTATTAATGCATTGTATGTCACATATGAAGGTACTAATCTTATGTCTTTTTTTTCTCACTCCAACCCTTACCTTTCCTTTTTTATTCTATTTTTATTTTACTTCCTATTATTTATAATAAAACCATGTTTGTGTCATTATTTTTTATTTTATTTTATTTTTCCATTATTTTATTGTAAAAATATTTTTTATTTTATTTTATTTTATTTTATTTTTTGCAATTTGCAATTTGTCTCTGAATTCAAAGCTATATTTTGTCAGTATATTATATTTTCTGTTATTTTAACTTGGTTTTGTTATATAAGTTACTATGAATATGTTTGGAAGTTTTTATTGCACTGTTGTTGAGCTTTTCTCCCTGGGTCTCTGCTGAAAATGGGCTCCTGGCCCAGTCGGACAGTACCCAGTTAACAAATGTAATAAATAAATAAATAAATAAATAATAAAAATAAATAAATATATTTTTTAATTTATTTACTTCTTTTAATTTTATTATGTGTCATCAAAATGTATCCATGGCATCCATGTGTACCACATCACTAAATGCTCCACAGCACAGTGGAGTAGGCCTGATGCACAGGATCCACCTGCCCCACTCCACTGTCTCCAGCACTGTTGCCCAACACATCTGGCTGTTAACCTGGCAGCACTGCCTCTGCCGCCCCTGCAATACCTGCCTCCTCAGTCCTGTACAGAGGCTGGTCTAGTGGTTCCCTCTGGGAGCAGTGGCAGAGGTGGTGATTTTATCACCTGCACCAAGTTGCCAGGGATGGTGTGTAGGGTATTACACCACACAATTGGTGCAGGCCTACGTCAGCAGGAGAGGCAGCTCTCCCTCATTTTATGTAGTACCAGGAGGAGGAGAAGGAGAAATCAAGCACTGCAGCCAGCAGTGGAGTGAGGTGACAGTGATGACAGTCCAGTGGGTAAGTACTCGATTCTGACTGTCACCCAGCTTTTTTACCATGGGATCAGAATGACCCCCACCCTCACCCTACTCATGGTGTCTCCTAGCCTTTTGTGTCCATCACTGTCCCTGCCCCTTGTCCTGTTTGTCTTGTCTGACTGCAATTGCTTCCTCACCTACCCAACTTACCTGACCCTGACATTCCTACATCCCTTGCTCAATATTCCTCATTCTCTCCAAAAAAAAGGTGTGGGGGGGTACCCACAAAAAATCAATAAATAAATAAAAAATAAAAATAAAATAAAATAAAATAAACAATGTCCCATACATAGCTCTCCATTCTGCACACGTCTTCTTAACAGGCTTGATTTGGTCCAATTGGCTATACAACATGATTGTGTTGTGGACACCCCTCTCTCTGGGGTGACAGTCCAAATTCAGTTAATATTTTCCATCTATGTTTACTTTCCCCTATTAAAGAAAGGGATAGCTATTGTTCTTTTCTATATCCATTCTGTACATTCCTGTCCTGCTTTCCCTTTGCTCTTAGCCGGCTTGCTCCTCATCTTACCAATGTCTTATCTACCCATTTCAGCTTTTGAATTCATTTTTGGATGAAGGTGTGCATCATGGACAAACTAGAAGTAGTGGGGAATGACAGCAATGTATTTACATGTATTTAAAGGTATTAGATATGGCAGCAATGTATTTAAATGCATTTGCAAGTATTAAATACACCTGTATTTAAACCCAGTGCCATCTGGCCCCACAAAAGTAATGTATCAATGCATTAACACATGCTGCCACAGAGTCATTTAAGCAGCAGCTGTATTTCATAGACTCAATACCAAGTGTCAAATTTTAGCTATGTGGCTCACATTTGTACACTGCTTACCTATCCACAAACTTGTGCATCATGCATGTGTGTGCTTTGCAAACTGTTACCCAAACCTGCTGCTCATCGTACTATGTGAATATACATATTATGCTGCATTCCTGCTGTTTACTGTGTATTCCTTGTGTATGACATGAAATTACATGTGTAAACATTACAAACTGAGGAACATATCTAACAGTATGTCACATATTTACAATACTTCCATCTGTTGCCACCACCCAAGCACTGCAACCCTGGTGTCTCAGTACTTTTTCCACACATATATCAATCACAGTACAAACTGTATTATCAAATGTTGTGTGTTATGCAATGCACATCAATCGGGTAACATGTAGAACTACAGCTATTGATCCATATGCCCAAAAAGTGTTATTTGCAAGGCTAGTGAAGGAATAAGCATAGACCATATCCACAGGGACATAGGTGACCTTCAACACAATTGACCCTACCCATTTTGTTTTGTCAAGAGAAGATCTTGCTTACTGGACCTTGTGGACTTCATAGATACTGACCCCCAGACCTTTATGAGGGAATAACAGGACATACCACCTATATGACTTATCCAAGGCCTTTGACACTATCTGTCATTCATGTGTCATAGTGAAGATCGCCGATGTGGGAATTATGTCAAAGGGATAGGCAACTGGCTCACTGCCATAACACACACTCTCAAAGTTGAGGAATGCAACTCCACCAGTAGCCAATTATCATTAGAATACCACAAGGATCTGTGCTAGACCCTCATATGTTTGTAAACTACTTCCTTGAAGTGCAGGCAGTGGTAGATGTCTTGCTGTTTACCAAGTTTGCAGATGACTCGTAACTGGATGCACTAATATAGAGTCCCCCAATGATGGTAACATATTATGGAAGGGGTTGCCACACACAAATGATAGGTGCTAAACTCATGGACTGAACCTTAATGTATAAAATGGCTCATTGTCCCCTTTTGCAATGAAGTACCCCTGCTAATTATGATATACATAGCTCTCCTCTAAGCTCCAACACAGTGTTTCAAGACTTGGGTACACATGTTGATAGCAATCTGCACTATCATCACTATGTGTCCATAGTGATGACACACACATTCTGCATTGCACATATCCCGTCCATGATCTGGATGGTCATACCTCTACAATGCTCCCTTCTGTCAGTTCATCACCAGACACCTGCAGCAATTGGAGGAAAAAAAGGGTTGTGCCTGGGAGACTCCAGGGCATCCAAACATAATATACATGGAAAGACTGAAAGACCTGTCAGTGCACTCAATATCATGCAGGCTGCTGACAGATGACCTATGACTTACCTACAGAGCAGTCACAGACCCTGCCCTACTGGAAATCTGCATAGCTCCAAATCAAATGGGAAAAGAATAACTTGGCCTAGGGTTCTCAACCTAGCCTGTGACATAAACAGAACATGCTGGAGAGACGAATATATCCCCCAAAGACTCACATTCCTCTGCAATAGACTTCCATTGCATATGAATCAGTGATTCTCAATGACCCAGTTCCAGTGCAACCTTGACTACTGGTTGGGTGATTGTAAAGTCAACTCTGGGGTGGCACCTTTGTTTGTCATGAACAGGGCCAGTTGGTGATGCTCACAAAATCTCTCTGCTAACAATGACCATCCAACTATGATCAATAAGGGTGCATGCATTTTTACACACCTAGTCTTTTAAACACCGTAGCAACATTAGGCTATTAGCCTCATATGTACACATGAAGAATGAGACTATGCAGGTCTCTGAGACTTGCTGCCCCCATAGTTCCTTTTTTAGGAAAGGCTCAAAAGTCAAACCCACCTCTGTAAACAGCACAATTAACAAAAAACTGAGGGTTACTCAATGCCAGGAGTTTAAATCTCAAAATGCACATGCTCAAAGCACTCCTCAGTATGGAGAATGTCGACATCTGTGCAGTAACTGAAACCTGGTTCAAGGTTCCAGAGAGCACCCCAGCACTACCAAGCTACAACTTGTACCACATGTTTTGGCCACAGAAAGGGGACTGAAACACAAAAGGAGGGGATGTATCCATAATCATCAAGGATACCTACACCTCCAGGTTAGTGGGACAGCATGATACCCTTGAGATCATCCATGTGCAACTAACATAGGTAAATCTGCAATGCAAATTGTGGCCTGCTACAGATCATCCACCATGACCCATGACCACCACTCCACCTTTCTGGAGACACTGGAAAACATAAAGGTCCTACCGAACACCCTGATATTGGGCAATTTCAATTACCCTAAAATTAACTGGGAAAACTACTCGAGTACAAACTCCCAGGCCCTGCACTTCCTGGAATTCATCAACTCAAATGCTGTGGATCAACTGGTAAACTCCCCTACCAGAGGTGAAAACATATTGGACCTGGTCATCACAAACATGGGCAACAGGTGTTCCACACCAGAGGTCAACTCATCACTAGTTAGATCAGACCATAAACTAATCACTCTGGATGTCCACAGCCCACACCACCCCCAACTAAGGAAACCACAGTAAAAACTTTTCAAAAGCAAACTTCACCTTACTTAAGACAGAGGCGGTAAGGTTCACAGCCCCCATGCTAAAGGATAATGCTGCCCAAGATGCAGAAACCTTTACAAATGCACTCTATGAGCACCTACAAGGATGCATGAATTGAGCCATCCCTAACAAAACCAAGACTCACTCCTCTAAGAGAAGGAACCCAGTCAGGTGGACCCCTGCCATAAACAGGCTATACAATAGAAGGAGGAAACTAGTTCAGAAAAAAAGCAAATACCAAGAAGGAAAGACATCCCTGATCAGTATCAGTCAGAAACTAAGGTCCCTCATAAAATCATCCAAGGCTAACTTCAAAAGAAAAATAGCCAAGAATTCAAAAGATAATTATAAAGCCTTCTTTAGCTATGTTAAGAATCTAAGTGGCAACTCACAGATATGCACTGAACTAGTGCAAAATAGCACAAACTATACTGAACCCTGCTGATATTGCCAACATCCTGGCAGATAGATTCAGTTCAAGCTTCGCCCCCCTCTCACCCCCAAAAGGGTCCACAACAATACCAGAAAAGTGTAGTGTCCCAGAAATCACAGACGCACAGGTGAAAATAGCCCTTTCAAAAGCCAAAAACACAGCATCAATGGGGCCAGATGGTGTCCCAGGCTGTGTCTTGCATGAACTACAGAATTAACTAACCCCCCACCTAAACACACTGTTCAACCTCAGCCTCTTCACAGGCTATGTGCCCATAGAATAACACACAGCAATGGTTATTCCACTCCACAAAGGAGGGGCCACAACTGACCCTGGTAACTATTGCCCCATAAGCTTGACTAGCCTGGTCTGCATGGCTATGGAGCGCATTATCATGGAACTCAGTAACAAAGACATTGGGAACCTCCAAACACTTGACCCGACCCAGTTCGGCTTTCTTAAGGGCAGATCATGCCTACTAAACTTGGTTGACTTCATTGAGACAGTCACAAAGGCCATAGATGAGAGAAAGGTTGTTCACACAGCCTACCTTGACCTGGCCAAGGTTTTTGACACATTTCCCCACTCGGGTATTACAGAAAAACTCACCAGCCTGAACATAAACCCCTATGTCACGAGATGGATTGCCAACTGACTTACAGGCTGAACTCACACGGTAAGAATTGCGGGCTCCAGGTCTGACTCTAAACCAGTCAGAAGTTGTGTCCTGCAAGGCTCGGTCCTGGGACCCCTACTGTTTGGGATATACTTCACAGAAGTACAGGCAAACACAGGAGGGCTATGGATAACCAAGTTCGCCAATGACTGCAAAATGAGAGCCATAATTGACTCTGCGGCTGACACGGACATCCTCCAAAAGGGCCTTACTGAGACAGACACCTGGTGTCAAAGTTATGGCCTCAAGCAAAATGACACAAAATGCATAGGCATCCCATTTGGGAAAAACAAAACACCCACAAATTACCACATAGGCGGCAGGCCCCTTAATACAGAAGAGGTAATAAGAAATTTGGGGACCCAAGTAGATAATAATCTCTCATTTGACAATCATATTGCCAAAGTAGTTAGGAGATCCTTCTATGTGGCCCATCTAATTACTAAAGGGCTTGCATCTAGAAATAAAGAGGTTATAGTGCCCCTCTACTCGTCACTCATCAGACTCATCATAGAGTACAATGCCCATTTTGGGATGTACCTCACAAGACACTTCCAACAGCTAGAGAGACCACAAAAGTACCTCACCAAGAGGATTACTGGCCTCAAACATATGTCCTATGCAGCCCAACTGAAAAAAAAACTCCGGCTGTACTCAGTGGCATATCGCTTACTCAGAGGTAATATCTGCCTGACTTACAAAGCCATGTCCAACTCAGAATTGATGGACATGCTCCACCTAAAGAAACCCAGGTCACTGTGAGTGATGCACTCTAGTGAGCTAAACCTCACCACAACAATAAATAGAACATGCTGGATGGATAGATTCCTGTCACAGAGACTCCCCATGCTTTGGAACAAAATTCCGAACTACATTAGGCAGAGCCCCTCACTAACACTCTTCAAGATAAACCTTGATGAGTGGATGGGTAACAGAAAAACACCCCTCGGATCACTTCATTGGCTCTGCTTGACAGAGGATCAGTTAATTAATCAATGGGGTGGTGAAAGCCAACACACTCTGGCTAGGCTTATAAATGCCCTTGGGCAGATATCCTAGTACCTATCTATGAACCTATGAACCTATACCAACATTTTGTCTCCCACATGGCCTACTGATGTCACCTACTATAAGTTCACCTGCAGTCTTATAAAAGACAGAGTTGTGCTGTGGTACTTGCATAATGAACTGTGTCCTGTAGTCTGTATACTTAGATAGGTATGGGGTTCTGTTGTCATTGCATGCGTGTGTGTGTGTGTGTGTGTGTGTGTGTGTGTGTGTGTGTGTCTCTAGATAGAAGAGAAATGTGTATCCTGCAGTCACTGCTCCAATCCCATGAATTGGCAGTATTTTGATATATGCACATTCTTACATACACACTTCATGCAAGTCTCCAAACTTCTTTGCCCCAACATGCACTGCTTATGTCATCCACTATAAGTTGGCCTGCAGCTATATAAATGTCAGACTGATGCCATGGCACTTGCATAAAGTAGTGTGTTCTGTAGTCTGTGTACTTAGATAGGTAGGGTATTATTCTCACTGCAGTCAACTGTGTGTGTTTGTGTCTACACAGAAGCGCAGATAGATAGGTATGGGGTTCTGTTCTCAGTGAAGTCAACTAGGCATGTTTGTTTCTACACAGAAGAGCAGAAGTGGGTTTCCCACAGTTATTTTCCAACATCAATGATTGACAGTATTTTGATTCTTGCAGATGCCTAAACATCCATTCCATGCAGCCCACCCAACATCTTGTCCCCCACATGGACAGCTGATGTCATCTACTATAAGTGCACCTTCACTCTAGCAAAATTCAGACTTGTGCTGTGGTGCTTGCATAAAGTACTGTGTTCTGTAGTATGTGTACTTAGGTAGGGATTCTATTCTCAATGCAGTCAAATGTGTGTGTGTGTGTGTGTGTGTGTGTGTGTGTGTGTGTGTGTGTGTGTGTGTGTGTGTATTTGTGCACATTAGCTGTTGCTTTACATGACAGAGAATATTTTACTCCAGCATGTGGGACACTGTTATATCCCCCTCAACAGACACTGCTGATGTCAGTGGCTGTAAACTATTGTCTGACAGACTCCTTGTTGGACTGGAGTTGTGGTGCTTGCATGAAATAGGGTATTCTATATTCTGTGTACTTAAATAATTAGGGGTTATATTCTCACTGCAGGTGTGTGTGTGTGTGTGTGTGTGTGTGTGTGTGTGTGTGTGTGTGTGTGTGTGTGTGTGTGTGTGTGTGTGCGTGTGTGTGTGTGTGTGTGTGTGTGCGTGAGCTGTTGCTTGACATTACAGAGAGTGTTTTATACCAGCATATGGGACACTGCTATATTATCCTCAAAAGACACTGCTGATGTCATCAGCTGTACCAGATTTTTGGAGATGCAGTACTCCCACCAGGGCAGGGACAGAAACTGGCCTGGAGACCAGGCAGAAGTCAGGTCATCCTAAGAAATATATATTACAGTCACATAGCTTTTATTCTATCCCCATACTTCATGGCATGGTTTGTAGGCCCTGTGTTATCTTGTTGAGAATGCCCTGTGGTGTCTCCAGCTGTTACACGTCTCTAGTGAGGTACATGAAAAAGAGACCATTATACTCTATTAGTGTTGTGATGAGGTTTGACTACATTGCTGTCATACAATCTGAAGATCTCAGTATAACAGCATGACTTATGATGTGCACAAAATAGGCTTTCATTATCAGTGTGGACAATGGGTGGTCAAAGTTCAGGTTACTATCTACCATGTTCCCAGTACTTGCATCACTGGGTTTCTGCATAGCAGGGCTGTTGTCAATGCTGTGATTAACATGTAATTCTACTTTTCAGAAAGACATTAGAAACACACATTTCTGCATTTATTTGTAGATAGTCTGCCTTTGTCACCATTCAGATGTGTGTGTTAGCTCCTCCTGTACTATGTTATCACCATTTGTGGACTCGATGATTGCACACAAAATGCAAGAATCAGCAAACCTGGTAAGCCAAATGCCATATTGTTTAGCTTGAAGTGTTGATAAATAGAGTTGAAACTGTGATGGGTGAAGTACAGATCCCTGGGGTTTGCCAATGGTGACAGCTCTACTGGTACAGGTTGATTCACCAACTTTCACATGTTGCATTCTTTCAGTAAGCCAGCTGATTACCCATCAATTGACGTAAGGGTTAATCCTCATCTTGGAGGTTTTGTCAATGATAACCGCATAGAGGATTGTGTCAACATCCTAGACCAGATCACAATAGCCAGTATGCACTGTCTTACTTTCATCCAGGGCTATCACATGGAATCAATGGGCTGTGACAACATCACAGATCACTTATGGCGTGACTCAGCACATACACCTACAGATATGGTTGAATACACAGTTTAACACACCCACATGGCCTATGTTTCCAAACAAGGGTGGACATCAACATGCATCCACTTGAGATGTGGTGACAGCACCTGATGAATGCATGTATAGAGACATCCTGACCCTCCTCGATTGTGAGGTAGACCAATATGTCATCATGGACCTTTTATCCATGTACACTATTAATATTCCAGGTGTGTGAAATAAACCTCTTGAATTGTTAATGCTACATCAAGTCCTATACATCTGATATTTGTCTTCAAAGAAGTCATCGAGGACATGCATTATGACAACAGCATCATCTTGTGTTACTTCACCAGGTCAAGGCATTTGACACACATCCACACTGAGATATTCAATCAACACTGTCATATGTGGCCATAAACAGCCATATCACCAATGGGTAGACCAGTATATGACATATGTGGCATCTCACTATGTTGAAATGTGTGACATGACCTATATCTCAGGTCCAGTGATTATGTCTGTACATCAGGGTGTCTGCTAGGCACTTTACTGCCCATTAGTTAAGTGATGAACATCAAAGATGGCATACACATCCTGTGGCTAAGTAGCTGCCTGAAGGAATACAGACTGTGTGCAATCATTGACTCCAACTTTGATGTTAATATAATACAGACAGTATCAACACATACCAAAAACTGTTGCCACAGCCTACAACACCTGCATTGCCAAAAAACATTGAGGGATTTGTTGAATCAGGAAATAAACACACCACCCAAGTATAATGTGGGCATAACACCATTTAATCACACCAATAGGTATGTGACCCATGTCATTGGGTAGATGGTAAGTGGTACATTCACCAGAATGTGGTCACAGTGCTAACTACTCCCTTGAATTGTAACATAAGCACTGGGCATGTGAAGGACATGCACATCAGAAGCCATAATGCCTTCATAGTTCACAGCCTTCATCACACCAATAACTGAGTACAATGCACCCTTCTTCATGTACCTCCCTACACATCGTCCAGTGATGTGTAACTGACATGTGCCACCTTTATCACAGTGCACTGTTCCACAGCTTATTGGCCACACTTAGGTATTCTTTCTATGAAATACACATGACTGTCTGACAGTGCATAACACCAATCAAGTTGTTACACCAGATGCATGTGTTCTACCTGTTCTGCTTATGCACACACTACATACATAGGTGTTTGACAGCATTCAATGCATGTATATCATTTGTGACAGAGTAGAGTGTGCCATATATTTATGCCATGCACAAAAGGCAACTACATTATATACAGCACTGTCCCTCCTAAGACCTCCTGTAGATATTACAATGCCAGGGCAGTGTGCATGGTTACCCTCACAGAGTGTGGCTGTATCATAATAGTTGTTCAAATATGTGTATGCAGGCTCATCTCTTATCACCCACATTGCATATGTTATGTCAGAGCATGGGATTACTACTGGTGGTATTATTCTGATACTGTTGATTATTGTGGTTGATTCTTATAATATTTTCTATGATCATTTACCTGTGTCCACCTTGCTGGAGACCTCTGCTGAGAGTACACTCATATTCAAGCATATCTGTTTTCATAGTTTCATAACATGCACCCTGCGATGCCCTGCCACTGGGCCAGTAATCAAGAAGCCTCAATCCTCACCACTGGCAACAGTGGTAGATATTCACTGACAGCATGATAAGTACGCACACAGTATTTCCAGATGCAGGTCTCTGCATCAAGTGCAATTTTCCTTAAGAGCACACCAAGACCACAGTCAGTCCGGGGCTGATTTCTCCGTCTTTCTCCAGATCCCCAATAAGACTCCCCATTGGCACAGCTATAGAGTTGAGATCTCAGCTGTGTGGCCAAGCCAAGACGTCCAGCACCCTCTGTGTCTAACCAGTGCTTCATGTCCCTGCCCAAGTACCTGACATACTCTTTGAGGTTTGATTTACATACACACACACACACACACACACACACACACACACACACACACACACACACACACACACACACACACACACACACACACAAACACACACACACCTGGGAAAGACTGGCACAGGTTTACTAACTACTCCCCCTTTTGCCAAAGGTAGTCATCACTGCCACCAGCCAACTACTTATCAGCTACTTTAAGGCCCTTAATAACTGGTGCCCAATCTTACTGTGTAATATTAATATTAACATTAACACAATTGGCTGTTTGACAAAGAGCAAGGCTATTAGGAGTGGCCCGCACAGTGTCATCAAATAAATATGCAAGTTCCATCAAAACTTAAAATTCTCATTGCAGGACAGTCTCAAATAAATAAATAAAAATATATAAAATAAACTTTGCTATATTCCTTACTATATCTGAGAGACTTATACTATTCCCTAGAAATTTACTTCATCAGAGCAAGGTAGATGTGGTGAATGGTTGTTGTCAAATCCAGGACCATATACAGAATGCTCTGTCTCTGTCTAAGACACTTTTTAAATTAATACCTCAAATATTATTCCTGGGATAGCTTGCAGAATGACATAATAGCTTGTCATCTGACTCTAGTCCCCAGATAAAACCCTAACTGCTGGGAGCTGTCAGTATTTAGTATCTATCTGTTAAAATACACAGACAAAGGCTTCTGTTTAGATCTTTGGCATATGCTAGAAGTCATAAAACAATTACATTCCTCCACATTTCAAGAGTAGTAATTAGTTCACTCTAGAGACAATACAGAAAGCTCCATAGTACAGACATTATGTCTCTGGCCTAGTCTAGAAAGTAATTTAATTTCAGCTATTTTTCTGAAGTTAGCCTCCTGTATTCCAGTTTCCACTATTAAAATATATACATTTAAACAGTTACAATAGTGCATGTACATTTCTGTTATCTTCCAGCAGGGCACACTGTGGTTACATTTTAAGCACAAGCACTTTATAAAATACCTTTTCAACACATACTTCTGTACCTGCAGTTTGATATGAAGGTGACATGCAGTTCTAATACATTTGTAACACAAACATCTAATATAAATCATGTTTATATTCACAAATGACATATAATTAGTTACAAATTCCAGCTATCTGTGCTGGCAGAATATCCCTTTGTCACACACCCTATCCCTATTGTATGTCAGTTATCTGATAAATGTCCTCTGAATTATTCAGGTATGGATGCTTATCGCACATAGACATCCTCCCACATTGTTTTGTCAGTTTTTGTGAAAGTCACAGATAACACATTTTCACTGTACAGTCCATACTGTACCATATATATACACACATATATATATATATATATATATATATATATATATATATATATATATATATATATATATATATTTATGTGCTTGTTGTTGCTGGTGCAACCATCTTCCATTGACATGCTCTCTTCTGCTGTACTTGTGGTAGTTTCATCTGCCATCTTCCCCTGTGTTCATTCCTATAGTTCATCTATGTGTCCCTATTCAATACACACATTTCCCCTGAGTAATCATTTTCCATGTCCAATTACAAATCATTAACATATATTCAGTACAGAATGCCAGGATTGGGATATTACAATACTCTGCCCTGTATGTACACAGTTCTGTACTGTGTTTGGACATTATACTTTACATTCATACCTCTCAACTGTACAGATATTCCCAGGATATCCAGGTGTTTTTCTTACCAAATTTGTGGCTTTCTACCATATCACTGGGATGATCTCTGGACTGGTACGACTCACTATTACATACATTTGAGTGCATACCTCTCAAATGTCCTGATTTGTGCAGTTTGTATCTCATATTTGTGATCTTTTCCTCATAACATTTTTTCTGGCAAATCCTTGGCATGTCATTGCAGAATGAAGTGAGCAACTGATGACTGACATTTGAGTTTCAAACTTCCTGATCCTCAGAAGGTTCTTGCTAATGTGCAACCTATTATTCTATCGATTTTCTAAGTTTGAAAGTGCATTATTACAAATCTGTCCCTATTTTGGACCTTTGTGCACCCATTACTTATGCCTTTGTCCACATATCTTGCTCAAAGAGGATGACATGCATGTTTGAGTTTTATTCTACCACATTTCCATGCAACATCTATGGCAAATATCCCTATTTCTGGTTAAATGTCCCCACATTATATTGACATTTGTGGAGATATGTTGCACTAACAAGTTTGAAGATATCTGTGAAGCCCTGATGGTCATTGTAGCATTCTATGCAAATCTGTGGACCATGGGTGCTCTGCTTTAATCAGAATTGTGTCCACATTCATTTATAAGGTTTCTTGGCTGGGGCAAAGTTGTTAGCCACGAAACCTAAATTAGGCGCACCGCACGTACCACATTGAATCCTGATGATTCTTTTTCCTTGTGGGTTATAAATGCATATAATACTGTAATTCTATAAACATGCTGTCTCCACCTCAGATACACAATGGTTAACCTTCTCATTCTTAACAATGTCAGATCTAGTATTTTTTTACACAACACAGCCAGTCCAGAACAACTTTCATTTCCTATGTTCCATATTCTATTTCCATCTGAGTATTTTTCTGTTTGCAGTCTTTCTTCCCTTGTCAGGAATTGTACATCATCTAACAGAATGACACCCATGTCACATTTAACATTGTTGCTTTTCCTTCTTTTTTAAGTTTAGCAGAGATATTTTTAAATTTTCCTTTTCTTATTTTCACTCTTTTCCCAATTGAATATTTTTTCCAGGGTTCATGTACAAATAATATTTCATCCTCAGAATCAGATTTTTCACTGCTTGTACTTCCAAAATAAATTATTAGTTTCAGTGCCTTCTCCTGACCTCTGTTCCTGCATGCACTCTCTTCCCTCGTGTTTCCCCTCCATATTTTTTCTTCTTTGCAGTTTCTTCTTCACTTAGTTCACACTCTCCTCAGCTTATTGCTGTCCTTCCTCATGTATATTTTCTTCCCTTTCTCTTTCTTTTTTTATTTTAACTGTTTGCTCTTAACAGTCCATCTGAAAGTGTCCCTTTTTTATACAACCTGCATTCAGGCTCCTTCCTGCATGTCCTTTTTCCCCACACTAGTTACATCGTACCTTGCCACAATCAATAATTAAATAAGAAAAATCCCATGAAAGAAACATGAGCTAAGCTGGTTATCATATTTAAATATTGATTTATGATGACCAGCCATAAAAGTAACTCTTGGCACGTGTATCACCATGTTCTTTTTTTCACATTTCAAAACAGCTTTCAATCTTCATCCTTCAGTCCACACATTTCTCTCATCTCTAAGTTTCGCAATATGATAAACAGCTTCACTTAGATTGTGCAGGCATTTTTAACATCTTCTTCCAGCTCATCAATTCTAAACTGCAAAGTAACATTTTTTAACAATTAAATTATTACCAGAAAACAAATGATTGTTTCACAGATAAATGTCCTTCTTTTTGTTACATAGTTCTAGAAATGTTATCATCAACACATCAGTTTTCAATGGTGAGTCACAAAAAGTCTCTGCACCAGTATTGAGCTTTAAAACCCATCACAGTTACTAAATTGTCCCATATGTAATATCTATTACTATATCATTTTTCTTCTTATTCCTATACTTGTTCTTTTCTTTTTTTCAAAAACAGTTTTACTTTCAGTTTTGCTGCCACTCTCCTTTTTTGCCTGCTGTCCCTGCTGCATATGGTTTAGTTACTGCATTATTTGCTGTCACGAAACCAGATTCATTCTGAGTTTACTGCTGCTTTCCTCTTTGTACTTTCTGTCACTGGCGCTTATGTTTGAACTGCTGCTTTCTCTGCTGCCACATCACCCGGTTTCTTTGCCACATTACCATTCTCAGCACTTCTGCAAAAAGTTAACAGCCATCTCATCCAGTGAAACAGCAGAACTGTCACCTGGATCATCATGCTCAATTATCTGTAACAAAACATGATCTGCAATACCTCCTGATGTCAGTTCTCTTACATGCACCACTTCGTTAAACTTGCTTATTTCCATTTCCAGAGAGAAAGTTATATGCTACTCATTTCTAATATCCAACACACAGGAACATTTACTTACATTTAGATGCTCCATATCAAGCAATTTTTTCCTACCAATCCTCACTTTCCACCTCCATACCCTTCAAAGCTTTTCTTTCTTCCTCCATGCTGCTGCTGCTGCTTTACATAGGCCTCTTCCTTGTCGCTGTAGGATCCCTCTGGTACCATCTAGCAGCTCAAAGGTTTAGGGGAAGTATCCCGATGCCCTAGCCAAATTTCTTTTAGTAGTATAAATGACATTGTGTGTCTCACATGAAAAGAGGTTACTCAGCTAGTGGTCAACAAATGACAACTAAATAAATAAATATCCATAACCCACCCCTTATCCCACATATACCTCCCAAAAAGCACAGTCTCAAAAACACACACACACACACACACACACACACACACACACACACACACACACACACACACACACATTTATATATATATGTGTGTGTGTGTGTGTGTGTGTGTGTGTGTGTGTGTATATATATATATATATATATATATATATATATATATATATATATATATATATATATATTTGACATGTGTTGAGAGGGAATGTCTGGCTGAGTTAGCGCCCTTTTTCAGCAGAGGCCTAGGTAGAAAAGCTCCGCAAAGTATTACATATGCCATAAAAATGTTTACAAACAGTACAATATACATGAGGTAATATAAACATCCATTATAATGCTTGGATTCCCACTTGTAGCATTAGAGTCTAAAAGGTGTTATTTACAAAAAAGGCAATAAAACAATATGTTAAAGTCATTCATATATCTCCAATACGTAAGGTCTTCACCATTTATTGGGGAAGTAATGACAAACTCAGAATTAAGATAAGAGTACAGAAAGTACTGTATATCAAATCTTAGTTCTTATAGGCAACCGCATGTACATCAGTTATCAGAAGCAGAGAGAAAGCTGATAGAGACAGCATATGATAAAAAAAGGTAAAGTGTCAAGAGAGAAAAAAAAGGGGGGTGGCTATGGCTAAAAGAGGGAAAATTAGAGATTTTTTAATTTATAAATAAGAGAGGAGAGTAGTAGAAGTTATTTTATTTTATTTTATTTTGTATTTCTTAACCAGGGGAGTCTGACTGAGCTGAAAAGGCCCTTTGTCAGCAGAAGCCTGGGGAGAAAAGTTCCAGACAGAAAAATAATTACAGATACATTTGTATATTTAGACAGGATCAGTATACACACAAATTACAATAGTCATGTGTTTACAGTGGTATGCGGCACATCAACAGTTACAGTGGAGAGATGAAACAGGAAAACATTAATTTAAAAATAAAGGTAATTAATAGATTTGTGGTGTACAGCTGAAATTTGGAACAAAGGTAGAATACATACATAGTACATGGATACAGTACATACATTGTACATTGGTCAGTGTTTGTGAGTAAGAGTGAAAAACTATTATCAAGTACTCTAGGCTTAGTATGTGTACCTTGTCTGCTTTCACTAGTCTGGGGAGCAGTCATTGCACTGCCAACTTTGCTTGAGATGTTGCCTAATGAGGTTTTTAAAGGAAGCTGTAGACGATGTGTTTTGTATGCTAGTGGGGAAAGAGTTCAATTTTTTAGCCACTGAACTACTATATAGTGTCTCTCCAAAGCTATTATAGCTGTTGGTGACTTCTAGTAGTACTTTGCTTGATGATCTAAGAGGCCTTTTGGCTGAGTGATGTTACACTAGGGATTTGAGGGCAGGGCACTTATTGGGGTAATGGATAGAGTGACATAGTCAGAGCTGATTGTAGGTTAGGAGGTTGGGCAGTTCAAGCAAGTGGAGCTGGCTCAAAGTAGTGCAGTGATGAATTCTATATGAGCAATTTGCAGCAAAATGGGCAATTCTGTTACAGCAGGCTTCAGTTTTGCTTAGTTCAGTTTTGTTGAGATTAGTCAGAATGGGAGATGCATAGAGTAGGGTGGATAGAAGTAGGGAGTGAGCAATGGCTGATCTTGTGTTGCTGGTAAGAAACAATTTGATACGGTAGAGTGATCCCAGTTTTGCATGTACTTTTTTAATAGTTAAGTTGAGATGACTATCAAATTGTAGGAGGGAGTATATGGTTATTCCCAATAGGTTAGCCTGTGTCAGTGGAGCGAATGGAGTAGCATTTGTGGAGTAGATAGTAAATTGACTATTATCAGTGGTTTTGTTAGAACTGGTTATAATCATAAGCTGAATTTTCTTTGGATTAAGGATAAATTGGGTTTTGGTAAGGTGGTTTTCAATGTCAGAGGATGCTAGTTGGGTTGTTTGCAGGAGGCTAGGAATATTTTGTGCACCACAGATTAAGGTAGTATCATCTGCATACTGAATGATAGATGCATGCTTTGTGGAGGTATGGAAGTCATTTGTGAAGATTGCGAACAGTAGTGGTCCTAAGACAGAACCCTGTGGAACACCTATAGTTATGGGCAGCTGAGGAGAGAGAGAATTTTTCCATTTCATAGCCTGGTAGCTGTCAGTTAAGTAGCTTTGGAACCAAGTAAGAGTGGAATTTGATAGGTGATATTGGTTTAGTTTGTTTAGCAGGATTTGGTGTGAGACTGTGTCAAATGCTTTGGACATATCCAAAAAAAGTGTTGACACCTACAACCCTTCATTTTTGAGGTGTTTTATTGTGTCTGTGAAGCAGAGGAGGGCTGTAATGGTACTATTGGCAGGTCTGAAAGCATATTGACTAGGTGACAGGATTTTATTATCTAGGAGATATTTTAGCATCTGGGTATGGATGCATTTATCTAGGAGTTTGGCCAGGGGAGAGTATAGCAATGGGTCCACAGTTATTAAGTTCAGTGGAGGTCATGCCTTTTGGTATGGATGTAACATAGGATATTTTCCAGAGTTTGGGCAAATAGTTTTCAACAACTGATCTGTTTATGAGAGTGGAGATTGGGATAGCAATAGCATCTGATGTGAGTTTCAAGAAATAGCTGGGGTCGTACCCAGGTCGGCTACTGTTGACAAAGTTTTTAGTTTGGAGAGCATGTTTTTGATTGAGGTGGTGGAAACTGTTTTGAGGGTAAAGCTTGTATTAGTATTATTTGTGTTGGGGGGATAATGAGGTTGGAACTGTCCTGTGATACTAAGGAAAGAATTGAGTTCACAAAGTGGGAGATGAATTGTGTTTCGATGGGAACTTTTGTGTCAGGGGTAGTTGGTTTGGGGGTAACCTTTTGTGTGGATTTTAGTAGCTGGTTTATATTTTTCCAAAATTTTTGGGGGTTGTGTTGGTATTTAGTTTGTAATGTCATGTAATAGGCTTTTTTGTCCAACCTAATGCATTTTTTTTGCACTGTTACACAGTTCTTGGCACTTAGTTAAGCTTTGTGTTTCTTTGTTTTTTTTTTGCTAGCAAAGCTAGGAAGTGTCTCTGGACTTGAGGATTTGTTTGGTTTCTTTACTGAGCCAGGGGTTTGTAGAGGTTCTAACCTTGATTTTGCGCAATGGAGCGACAGTGTCCAGGTGTTGTAGAAATGTTTTGTTTTAATATGCTACAGCCTGGTCAAGTGGGAGGGTTTTTTGGGGGGGGGTCCAGTCACAGTTATAGAGTAGAGTATTGAGGACCTCAGGAGAGAATTCGTTTGTGTTTCTAATGGATTTATAGTTAGTGGTTTTGCATAGGCTTGTTCTACTACATATAAGGTATATTATGTTGTGGTCACTTAAGGTATCTGGGAGACTGCCTGTGTGGGGGTACAATGTGGGGTAGCTAGAATCAAGTAAAATATGAGCAAGGGGATTAAGCTAAGTTGGAAAAGGAGGGAGGGAGGTAAATATGACTAGTGTTGAAATTTAATGAAAAAAGGTATTAGGAGTTAGAGTTCTGTGGAAAAAATTGTGTATGAATTGAGAAGGGGCTATATGCAAAGTGGGTCTTATGTGTATATATGTATACGTGTGTATTTATATTTAACATTTTGAGCCAACTGAACCAATAAAAAATGTGTAAATATACTGAAAATATGAGTTTGTGTCACACTGATGAAAAGGTATGCTAATGTGTGTATTCCTTTAATTATGCAAAACATGGGAATTTTCTTGTTTTACATGGGTTATTTGACAACCAGGCAAATGCTTTACTACAGTATAAATAAGAACAGCCTGGAAGGGTAAAGATAGGATTCTGATTGTACACTAGATTGGCAGTATTTTTATTGAAGGAAGACCTGGAAGCAGGCAGTGAGAGATGGCTGGCAGAACGGTTATTCTTTGGAACATCTTTGAGGACAATATTTGTTTTTTGGAACTGTGACTTAAGTCTAAGAGAACTGCTGAGATAGAGATAGCTAGAAGAAAGGCCTGAAATCCTGAATGAAATGGTAACCATTTGAAATGTTGGGTCTCGCTACAGTGAATCTGGCAATACAGAGACTGAATGGCTGAAAGAACAATTGTATGTAAACTAAGTTAATGATGCCATTTCTCAGAATATTCCCTTTCCTCTTAGGTATGGCTTTCTTAGAGTTAGTAAATATAAGTTCATGGGAAATGGTGGGGGGCTTGCTCTCCTATGACATTTCAATAGTGAGATGAATGAACTATGGCTGTGCCTGTTTTTCAAAGATAAGAGTGAGCCCTGGAAAAAGGCCAAAAACCTGAGAATGCATTGTCAATACCTCAGTTTGGATGGGGTGCACTATGAAAGAGGCCGACGTTTATATTGATTTTAATTGATTGGTTTAGCATGATGAATAATTTTAAAGATGCTGTTTATTTTATCTTGCTATGAAGCCAGTGAATGTAATACACGTGACTTTGTGTAATTCCTGCCTCCAGAGTATTTACAACTCATACATATTATAAATACACATTTAGGTACATAAGCAAATGGACTGGAGCTTACTGGTTTATCATTGGCAGTTTATCTACAGTTCTGATGAATAAATAAAATTATTATAGTTCTTCTAAACTCACTACTTTTACTCAACTTTCCTAAAACTGAAGTAAAGTTTATGATGTGCACACACACAGTGCATCAACACATAAAGAATACGCTGAAATCTAAATACATTACAACTTAAATAAATCACTGAACTAATTTCCAGCTCAGTACAAAGTAAAAGAAAAGTTACATCTAGGCACTGCACCCACTCAATATATACACTCTACACAAAATTAGCTGAAAATAAAAGTAAAAATATAAAACTAACATAACCCCCCCCCAAAAAAAAGAAAAAAATGAAACAAAAATTACTTCAGAGCTGCAGTAGAAAGCCTCCCATTTCACTGTGTTTAAAGAAAAGATGTGTAGGTTACCTAAAGCTATGTTATGGAGAAACTTCATCATTTATGTTGCAATTTGTAATAAATGAGAAATACTGACCAAGCATTTACAAAACAACAAAAAATAAGAGGATTATGCAATTGTCTGCTATACAAAATATCTTCTACTTTATGATTGGGTAACATTTTAATGACTTCCTGACTTATGATTTTCTCATTCATTTTAATACTCAGCACATAAACCCCCCACTCCAATTTTAATATTTGTTCAGATAAACCAGTTATAAAAATATAACTACCATTTGTTTCATACTACTTACATGCAGATTCACTTTTATTTCTGGAGCAAAACATCACAAGGGTACAGGGAAAATTTTCCTGCAGGTGTATCAGTTCCTTAGTATTAACAGATAACTGCTCATAATCATTGCCCTTCATAAGTATCCCACAGAATCTTTAGTGTTCATTTAGTAAATCATTGCTTTCCATTAAACTTTGCTCCTGGCCTCCAAGTCCGTCTGTTAGGCAGCCAAATACTTCTACTTCTCCCTTTGTTTGACTTCCTGTCTTATAAAATGTGGTTTAGTTTTCCCCATGTGGGGCATGTGCGCATGATTATTTTCTTCCCAATATGGACCAGTATTGCAACATCACAACCCCACAGCAGGCACTAAGGGGAAACTTTACCACAGAATGTGTGTCTATATATAATGTGTGTGTGTGTGTGTGTGTGTGTGTGTGTGTATGTGTGTGTGTGTGTGTGTATGAATGTGTGTCCAGGCTATATTTCATACATGCATGCCTTCATTGCATGTCTTCACTGTATGTCTGTCTGCAAGTGTGTCCGTAAAACATTTCCTAGGAAGTGTTTTTTGAGACAGTTTTTTTTTACCAGAGTTCTAGGCTGGATTCACAAAGGCTTTCACGGAGTCTAAGAGTAGAGTAAGACGGCATTCAGCCAACATGTCTGCAGAGCGATCCAGGAACAGCCGGTAGGGGCATGCAACAGAGCTCCTAAAACGACTCTTACACGGACAGGGCTAGGATATGCAAATTACCTCAATTGCAGGCGAAAGCTATGCAAATGACGTAAATTTGCAATCCAGGAAACCCGAACCTGTCCGAGTAAGAGTACAGTTATTTGCAGAAATGTACTCCATTGACAACTGAGTACCATTCTGCAAATAGCAAAACGGAGCCGTGACAGCTCCAAAAAAAGGATGCATCCACTTGAGGAAGCATGCCAATGGCTGAAAATACAGTCATTGGCAATGTTCGCCGATGCAAAATAAAAATAAAATAATTTTTTTTATCCCGATCTCCGTAGTTTAAGCATAGCGCAGCACTGCACAAATGCACTGTGCTGTAAAAAACAGAAAACCAATAATTAAAATCCACAAATGTGGATTTTATTGTAATTCTTAATTTACAATGCAAGGGAATGGCAGGCCAAAGACAACATGGCTACCGAGTAGAGGTTGCTAAGGGGGGAAGCTCAGTCTAAGAGATGTTACCAAGCATTAGTAGGCAATCCTATGCAAATGAGGGTAAGGATATTGAATCCCAAGTTTGCATAGCAAATGAGCACAGTCAGTGGAGAGTAGGAGAAGGATAAGGGGAGTATCAGAGTAGAAGATAGGTGACATCATGATGGGGGTATGTATGAAAGAAGTGAAGCTCATTGGAGCAGAGTGGCATGTGTTTGCTGTCAGTTACTCATCACTGGAAGAGGTGTGTCAACAGGTACCCTAGCTAAAGGCAAAAAATTGAAGGTGTATGCCATGGATAACACTAAAGTTTCTTGTAGAAGTGCTTGCAATGTGTTTGCACATGGGTGCACGCCCGTACATCCGAGTAAGAATGTGTGCATACGTGTGCACCTGTGTGTGCACATTTAAGCTGGAGTAAGCATGTCTAAGGTTGTTGAAATCTGTGTAAGTGCGTATGCGCCTGTGTGCACGCGTTTTAGCAAGAATAAGCAAGTTTTAGTCCGTGTAAGCATGTGTGCGCACGTGTGAGCTGGTGTGAGTGTGTTTGCACTTGTGTGCATGGCGCTGCCCCCCTGAGGAAACAGAAAGAGAAAAGGAAGCACAACAAATAGTAGGAAGTTAACCAGGGAGTACTAGCAGAGATAGCAGGTGAAAACAATCAGAATCAGGCAATTACACAGGCAGGACACTAGCCCAGCCCAGCCCAGCACTTAAAACTCTGCAAACAACATTCCACTATGCTTCTCTCAAAGACACTGCAACACTGCAGTAAGCTAATAGAAGTGAAAACTGAAAAAGCTTTACTGAGACAAAGAAATGTTAGGGGCTGCCATTGCTGTAATAAGGCGACATATGCAACATGCTGAGGGTGGTGACAATGCGAATGCTGGACAACCCACAGTGAGGAGACGGAGAAGAGTGTACAGGCCCAGGGTAATCTATCAGGGGCTACATGAGCTGGAGATAGTGGAGCATTATAGAGAGGACAGAGACCTCATGCAGCAAATTGTTGAGCTGTGCAGGCCACGCCTCACACAAAGAACCAACAGAGGGGAACCCATCCCAGTGGAAGCCAAGGTATGTGTTGGCCTAAGAATATCAGCAACAAGTACTTTCCAGAGACCAACTGGTAATATGATGGTGATATCACAGGCATCAGCATCCAGGGTACTGCACCTGTTCCTGGATGCCATGTCAGCACATGTCGGTGATCATGTATATTTCCCCAATTCCAATGAGGTATTGGCCAGCAATATGCATCTCTTCCACAAATAGCAGAATACACTGAGGTAGTGGGTGCAATAGACTGCACGCGGATACACATCAAAGCACCAGCCGGTGAATGGGGTAGTGTCTACTTTAACCTCAAGGGCTTCCCCTCCATCAACTGCCAGGTCGTGTGTGATGCCCAGGGCATAATACTGAATGTGTGTGCTGGCTGCCCTGGAAGCTACCATGATTCCCATATCTGGCATCTGACACACCTGTACCAGACATTTGCCAATGGGGACATCCCACATGGACACCTAGTGGGGGATGCTGACTATGGACTGGAGCCATGGCTGATGACACCCATCAGAAACGCACACACACCTGAACAGGAACGCCATAATGAGGCACATGCACAATCACGAAATGTAATCAAGCGTGCGTTTGGGCTGCTCAAGTCATGGTTCCGGTGCCTGGACACATCTGGTGGAGCCTTGCAGTACTCACCAACTACATGTACCCAAATTGTCATGGTATGTACTATGCTACATAATATGATCCTGTGAAAACAGCTGCAGCAGGAGCAGCATAGGCCCGTACCAAACAGCCCCCCACCATTGCCAAGGCCATCACAGGCAGAGCGTGACTCAGAGGAGGAACAACCTGAGCCTGCCTCACTAGGCAGAAGGAGGCATGCCCAGTATGCTTTGGCCTTGGCAAAGGGGCAACGCATAGCACATACACTGGCTCAGTAGGAACCCTGGAAATGATACCTCTCTCTCTAACATGCACATATAGTAAAAGCGATGCCTAACTTGAAACCACCTGTTTTCAAACATGTATAGGGAGTGTAGTATGTGCATCCGACATAGGCAGCACTGCAGCACCCCCTGAGGCATGAGTGCCATGTGTTAATCAATATAAAGCAGTGCTAAACAGCTTTTACCACCATTTAGAATATGTAAACAAAATTGCACACACTAACTAGCACAACTGTGGTCAATGTTGAGCAATACTGGGCAACATTCAGCAATGTTGGTTAATGTTGAGCAATGTTGGACAAGCTTGGTCTAAGTAGGGCATAGCTGAACAAAAGCCAACATGCTCATATTTGCTCTACTGGCCCTTAAGCAGTCTGGTCTGCTCAGTATGAAAATATAAAGCAGTGACAGGCCTTGAACCCAGGATACTGTACACTATAGTCATAGTACTGAACCTCTAAACCATGACAGTATTTCACTAGTCAGCCTGTATGAAGGAATGTTGATAAGTCTATGCAAAGTATCTCATGGAAACCCTGCAGGCACACCATAATCCTTGTCGAGTTATGACACAAAGGTGAGCCCTGCAGTAAGACTAGAACCTGATTTTCAACACACACATAGTATAAATGTTAATATTGGTCATGTTCACACACATCAACAAATGTAGTGGACTTCATACAGCAACATACAGAAAGGTCACACTGGGCATGCTTACACACGAATAAATGAGACAAATGTTAGGCAACAAAACACTGAAAGGCCAAACTGGGCATGCTCACACACTTAGGCCATGTCTGAGTACAGCAGTGGGCCACACATATCCGGCAGTTGCATGTGTTAACCCAGGAACCTCTCACTATTCACCAATCAGCTTTGTGCACACAGTTATATGACAACAGACACATATATAATATAGTGGAACGCTGTCATAATCAAATATGTTCTGCAGATACTTAGGTTGTTCATAGAAAGTGGGAAAGCAAAGAAGATATAAAAACCTGCAATCAGTATCATCAATAAACAATGTGCATCTCGAACATTATCATAGATTCATAGGTTGATACTAGGCTATGTGCCCTAGGGCATTTATAAGCCCAGCCAGAGTGTGTTTGGCTTTCGCAACCCTGTTAGATTAGTAGACTGTGCCTGTGAATAGTAGGTCACACAAGATAGCCCTTTTACATTTAGTTTATTGTGCCTCTGTCTAGCAGGGACCCAGAAGAGATCCCAGGGGTAAACATACAATCACCCATCCACTCATCAAGATGTCTCCTGTAGGGGGTCAGTGGGGGCTCTGCCTATGCGGGACTGGGATCTCATTCCAGAGTGAAGGGAGCCTCAGGGATAAGAATCTGTCCCTCCAGCATGTCCTATTAATATCTGTGCTGAGGTTTAAGTCCCTAGAGCGTGTAGCTCCAAGGGATTCGGATATTCTGAGGTGGAGCATGTCCATTAATTCTGGGTTGGACATGGCTTTAAACAACAGGCACAGATCGCATCCGAGTAGGTGGTAAGTGACTGAGTAGAGCTGGAGTTACTTTAGCCGAACTGTGCAGGGCATCTGTGTGAGTCCCTAGATCTACTTTGTGAGGTACTTTTGTGGCCATTACAGTTGCTGCAGGTGTCGGGTAAGGTACATCCAAAATGGGGCATTGTATCCAATCATGGGCCTGATGAGTATAGGGGCACAATGACCTCACTTGATCTAGATGTGAAACCTTTTGGCATAAGATGGGCTATATAGAAGGTCTGTCTAACCACTCTGGCAATGTGATTGTCAAAGGCGAGATTACTAACTACTCATCTCCCCAAATCCCTAATAACTCCTACCGTACTTAATGGATTACTACCTATGTGGTAATGTGTGGGCACTTTGTTATTCACAAAGGGGATGACTATGCATTTAATGGCATTTAGCTGTAGGCCATGGCTCTGGCACCAGTTATCCATCTCTGTGAGACCCTTTTGGAGGATGCTTGTGCCAGCTGGAGAGTCGATTATGGCACACAGTTTGCAGTCATCTGCGAACATGGTCAGCCATATTCCTCCTGTGTTAGCCTGTATGTCAGAGAAATATATATTGAACAAGAGAGGTCCCAGGACTGAGCCTTGTGGGATGCCACGTGTAACTGGTGTAGAGTCAGACATGCCACCTGCAATACTGACCATGTGAGTGCTACCCCTGATCCAGTTAGCAATCCATCTTGTGACATGTGTCGATATCGTAGCTGGAGAGCTTATGTATGATGCCCGAGTGGGGTATTGTGTAGAAGGGTTTTGCGAGATCCAAGTAGGCTGTGTGGACTACCTTCCCTATGTCTATGGACCTGGTAACTGTTTAAAGAAGTCGACCAGGTTCAAGAGGCAAGATCTGCCCACAACAAAGCCATATTGGGTAGGATCCAGTGTCTGTAGGTTCCCGATGTCTTTCTGTATGAGTTCCATGATGATACGCTCCATAGCTTTGCAGACCAGGCTATTTAGGCTTATAGGGCGATAGTGTCCATTGTGGCACCACCGTTGTGGAGTGGGACCACTGTTGCTGTACGCCATTCCTTGGGTACATATCCTGTAGTAAGTCAGATATTGAACAGTGACTTAATGTGAGGATTACGTTCGTCATGAAGCTCGAGTAAGACGCAGGCCGGGACACCATCCAGTCCCATTGATGCTGTGTTGTCTGCTTTCAAGGGCAGCTCTGACCTGTTCATCTGTGATGTCAGGGAGGCTACACTCTGTTGGGATGGACATTTGCTCTTTAGGGGGGGGTGGGGGAAGACATTTGCACTGAACCTGTTTGCCAGGATGTTGGCAATGTCTGTGGGTTCAGTGTATATTTTGTCATTTTGCAGTAACTCACAGCATATCTTGGAGTCGCCACCCAGGTTCCTGACATAACTAAAGAAGGCCATGTGATTGTCCTTAGTGTCTGGTGCAATTTTCCTTTCGAAGCAGGCCTTAGATGAATTCATGAGTGATTGTAGCTTCTTGCTAGTACTGATCAGAGATGCCTTCCCTTTTTGGGATTGTGCTCTATCATGTAGTAGCCTCCTCCTTTCATTGTATAGCTTATTTATGGGCAGGGTCCACCACACAGGTCCCCTGCCTTTGGAGGAGTGAGTCTTGTTGTTATTTTGGATAGCACGATCCATGCATTCCAGTAGGTTTCCATAGAATGTGTTTGTAAAGGATTCAGCGGTCTGAGACATATTTACCACTGTCCCAGGGTCTTTGAAGGATACCACCTCGGTTTGGAGAAATGTGACATTTGCTTTTGAGAAGTTCTTCCCCGAGATTACCTAGGATGGGGGTGGGGCCGGGATATGGATGTCCAGTGAGATAAATGTATGGTCTGACCTTACTAATGAGGGTATACCTCTGGTGTGGAACATAGAGTCCCCATGTTGGTGATGATTAGGTCCAATATGTTTTCCCCTCTTGTGGGTGTGGTGACCAGTTGTGCCATAGCATTTGAGTTTATAAATTCTAGCAACCATTGGGCGAGAGTGTTGGGGCTTGAGTAGTATTCCCAGTCAATGTTTGGGTAGTTGAAGTCACCCAATATAATGGTGTTTGGAGAGACCTTCATATTCTCCAGTGTTCCCAGGAAAGCTGAGTGGGGTTCCTGAGTTTAGGAAAGTGGTCTGTACAGGCTACAAACTGGAAGGCAGTTTTGCCCACTGTTAGTTGCACAAGGATGGTCTCTGATGCTTCGTGCAGTGCTACGAACCTGGAGGTGTGTGTATCTGTAATGTATATGGATACTCCCCCTATTTTAGTTGGTCGGTCCAAGTCTTGTGGCCGAAAAGCATGGTATGAAGTATAACCTGGTAGTGCTGGGGTGCTTTCAGGAGCCTGAACCAGGTGCCTGTTACTGCACAGATATCAACATTCTCCATATTGAGGAGAGTCGTGAGTGCATGCATTTTGAGATTTAGACATCTGGTGTTGAGCAGCATTACCCTTAGTTTCTTTTACCTTGTATTGTCTATAGAGGTGGGTTTGTCTTTTGAGCCTTGCCTAAAAAAAGCACTATGGGGGGTGGCAAAAACCTTAGCCAGTATTCGAAAGTCCAGGGGTGACAGTTGCAAGCCGATCATAGCGAAGCTACGTGGCATGTCGAGCATGTCATCCCAGGCTGACAGACACTGGATCCCCTTTGAATGACACCAATACGTTAGCCAACTGTTAAAATTGATCAGTTTGTCTGTATACTGTGCCATCATTCTTGGTGAGGGTAAGATGCTACACAAGGTCAGGGTCATACTGGCCTGGGCTACATGATCAGAGAGCTCCTCTATGTCTCTTGTCATGTAGTCCAGGGAGGAACATCTGAGGACATTCACACCAGCAAGTACAATGATGGAGCCGTATTTGTACTTGCTTTGGAGTGACCTGAGTGCATGTGTTATGTGGCGGATCCTGGCACCCGACAGACAGCTCAAAGTGACCTTCTCCTTGTTCAGCCTGGTGGGTGGGACGTCAGTGTGTCTGACAATAGAGTCACCTATTACAAGTGTATTAGGTGTGCTGTTTAGCCCTAAGGGCAGTGACTGTGTGGCACACTGACTTCGTGAACTATGTGATATGTGGGTATTGTTGTGGGCTAGCAGTTGTTTGGATATCTGCTTTGGAGGTCTCTGCTGCTTAGGCAGATTTTATTTAGAGCCTCCGAGTATGTTTTTGTGTGGTAATGTATTTTGTTTGCTGTCGCTATAGGTCTATGTGAGACTGGATTTGTGGTGTGTGTGGTTACCTTCACTACCTGATAGACTGTGCCAGCCATGGGTTGAGAGAGCTCAGCCTCCTGTTTGTCTATATAGTTGCATCTCTCACATATATCTGAGTTTGTTCGGAGGAGGAGAGGGTTGTCTGTGTACATAAGGCAGTTGTAACATTGCATCAAAATTCCCATATTCACCAGCTGGACTGGAGAGTACACACGAAACCGACCTTTGGACATGCCAGGATATTATGATGAAATACTCTGTTGACTGATCAAAAGGATCAGTAGGGTGTTAAGTGTGTAAAAGAGTATAACAGGGGTTTAGTGCTCAGGTTTGTCAGTGTTTTGGAATGATTATCTGTGAAGGAGTCCAGACAGAACCATGACACTTCCTTCAGCTATGTCATAAATAGCAATGTACACTCATATATGTTCTGAGTCAGGGCTAACTGTACCTGACTGACAATGCCGACATCCTGTCAGACAGGCCCATACATACATACCCACCTCCCACTGACAAAAGGCCCTATCATCATACCAGGAGATATCACATGTACAATGGGTGAACAGCTCCTCCCAAAGCCTAAAACATGGCATCAATGGGATTACATTGTTTTCCTATATGTGTCATAAGTGAACTACAGAACAAACAGACCCTGCACCTGAACAGTCTGTTGAGCCTCACCCTGTCTACAGGATCCAAAACTGTTGAATGTGTTACAGCAACATATGGCAGACCCCACAAGTGTTGGTGCACAACAGACCATGGGAACTATAGTCCTATAAGCCTATGAAATCTGATCTCCAAGGCCTTGGAGTCCATCATGATTGAAGTCATAAAAAGAGCTATTGGAAGCTGACAAACACACAACCCTACCAACTTTGGTATGTTCATGGGCAGATCATAGTTCCCAAACCTGCTAGACTGTTTGCATGGCAGCCACCCAGGACATACATCACTGAATGGAGCTACAAATGTCGCACATAGACTTTGAATAGCCCTTTATCAACATCCCAAACATATGTCGTATCCACAAAATCAACAATCTGTGCATAAATATGTATTATCATATGAAGGAATGGCAATTTGTCCACAGATAGATCACACAAGCTAAGAATTTTGGAGTCCTGTTCAAGCTGTTAACACCTGCTGACTCACATGGTTCATTCCTGGGATTGCATAAAACAAAGTGCACACACATTACCATGTCCAGTCTGATGATGTCAGCATCCTACAAATATAGCAGGAGAAAAGAAACCACCCACTAAAGCATATAGCGTGTCGTGTTAAGTCTGATGATGTCAGTATCCCACAAATACAGCATTGGAAAAATACTCCCCAGTGAAGTATATAGCGTGTTATGTTAATGCGTATCTCTCTAGTATCATAACAGAGTTAAGTAAGGGTTTGAATCCTGCAATTTCTGAGTGGGGGTGTGTTTGCGTGTGATTCCCTTTGAGAAGTGTGCCCTTTTTGGAGACTGGGAAAACACATTAAAAGAGGTAAATTCCTCTTTGGCAAGTCTGATGATGTCAGTAGCCCACAAATACAGCAGTGGAAATAAATACTCCCAGTAAAGCATATAGTGCATCGTGCTAATGGGTATTTTTCTAGTGTCATAACATAGGTAGGTAGGGGTTTGAATCTGGCAATTGGTAAGTGTGTGTGTGTGATTTCCTTTGAGATGAGTGCTCTTTTTGGAGACTGGGAAAACACAGTAAAAGAGGTAAATTCCTCTTTGGCAAGTCTGATGATGTCAGTATCCCACAAATACAGCAGTGGAAATGCAAACTCCCAGTAAAGCATATAGTGCATCGTGTTAATGCGTATCTCTCTAATATCATAACATAGTTAGGTAGGGGTTTAAATCCTACAATTGCTGTGTGTGTGTGGTTTCCTTTGACAGTAGTGCCCTTTTTTGGGGGGGGGGGTTCCTTTGAGAGGAGTGCCCTTTTTGGAGACTGGGAAAACACATTAAAAGAGGTAAATTCCTCTTTGGTAAGTCTGATGATGTCAATATCCCACAAATACAGCAGTGGAAATAAAAATTCCCAGTAAAGCATATAGCGCATCATGGTAATGCATATCTTTCTAGTATCATAACATCGTTAGGCAGGGTTTTGAATCCTGCAATTGCTGAGTGTGTGTGCATGACACTGTTGATCAATGTGTTGTGGGTTTTGCTTTTACTACTCTGTGACATATCAGTAAAACAACAGTACGTGCATTGCACATTTCAGGTATCTGTGTGGGAAAAACATATATGTACATGTGACCTCAATTGGTAACTGTGTGGCAAAGACATATATGTACATGTGACCTCAACTAGTTCATAGATGTGAAGCCTGCTTTCTACACGAATACATCTGTTACCATTGACAGTTTGTGCGGCTGCTTCTCAGACCTTAGGTCACATATGTATGTATGTGACAAGACCAGCCACTGTAGTGATCTGTGGCCTAGGTCACCTGTGTCACACACACCCATGACAGTTTCTATAGAATAGTGTGAGTGAAGGTTCATGCTTGGGGTATATTTCAGACATGTTCAAACACAACACAGTCTGTCAATAATGGGCATTCATTATAGGTGTACAACAACTCCATTGATATGCATACAGACCCCTTATTGCTTATGTGATACACTGAGGGACATCAGCATACCTTTGGAAATTTGAATACCAAAGGACAGATGACATCACATGTGGCTGTATGTACACATCGGTAACCCTGCTACATGCTGTGGGCTACTACCAATGTGGTACTGTCAGGATACTATGTATAGTAAATGTGGATGACTATGCTATAGTTGGCTTATAGCTTCACAGCATGGGTTGGTCAACAGGTATATCTGTCTGTATGATACCCTTGTGGAGGATAAGTGTCTCATCCGGAGAATGCATTGTAGGCCATTGTATGCATTACCAGATGTAAACGGACATATCCCTAGTGTGTTTTCTTGTACCTAGGATGGCCACATGCCAAACAGGAGTGGTCACAGGAATGTGTGGTGGTCAATACCACTGGTTACTGGTATAGTATAGTACTGGACGGATTCAAATGCTACTGTGTATCCTACATATGTGTGTCAGTTGTCAAGACATCATCTAATGATTGGTTAAAATCAGGCTGTTGAGGTTATGTATACTACCAGAATGCAAACCAATGACCAATATTAACAGTATCACCCACATCATAGTGTCAAACCATGTCATACACATGTGTACCCGAGTTGTAACATATGTGTAGTAAAATGCATACTGGCCACCAATAGGAAATATGAAGTGTTAACACTGTGTAATACAGGGCATGTCACCCTTCCCATGTGTCCAGCACGCACGTACATGAAGACAGTGCACCTACACCATGTTCACAAATGTACACCTGCAAATCTGTACTGCACACATCACACACGTACCGTCCACTAACCATCACATGCTGTCAGTACCACACACATCAGCCAAGTGGCACATGGGCGAACAATCCATTTTTGGAATTAACACTGGTGTAAACAATACTACATTGATAATCATAGCTTTAATGCATCATGCCTGCTCAGATATACCTACAAGGATATCATTACACTTTACTGTTGACAACGTGCTAACATTGCTACACTGCTATTAGGTCACCCTGTGCATCAACACCATGGTAGCCTATTCCTGCATCAATGTCACAGATGACAGGAGGTGGCACAGTTTCATCATATGCACAGGGTATGTTATTGGTTTGCCATAGCCCGACAATGACCCATCCAATCAACATGTATGTGTGTGTGTGTGTGTGTGTGTGTGTGTGTGTGTGTGTGTGTGTGTGTGTGTGTGTGTGAGGGACAACAGTTCAGTATGGGTCAGTGTTGATGTAATGTGTGTGTGTATGTGTTAGTGCTAGGTGTTTAGTTTATGTGTGTGTGTATGCATGTATACAGTCCCACCTTGTGGCTGCCAAATACGTGAGGTTGTAGGACAGCCACAGATTGTACCTGTCAGGCTGTACAGATCACTGTCTCTGGCCACGGACACAGTACCTGTGCCTGGCAGGGGTGCCACGGACAGTATCGGGTATTAAGCCAGACTGGGTACTATCGTCAGAGGCAGAGGGATGTTGACTGGACCCATGTCCCTGCTGGGAATGGCCAGAGCCATGTGCACGTGGTCGTCTAGAACAGTCTATTGACAGCCCAGCCCCAACATTGCTGGGGCTGGTACTGCCACTACGGGAGCGGATGGGACTTGTGTGTCGTCCGCAATGACTTCCAGCTGATTACGTCCACATTGACGTCTCAGCCGTCCTGCACTGTCTTGATGCATGGACATTATATTGCGGAGGACATCTAGTGTCTCCCCCCAACGTCTATCAATGACCTCGGTGTAATTAGGGATGGCAGCGGCAAGGTCACAGATACTGTCATTGATAGCGGTGTTATGAGCCTTCTGCACCCATAGTCCCTGCCTGGTGTACCAATCCATACGTGCCTGTGCCTGCATTACAGCCCGGAACATACCTGAGGTTGTGAGACCTGGGGGGACACATCTGCCAGGGGCATTACGACCAGCAGTGCTCCCACGAGAACCCCTGGACATATGCCTATGTGGTACTGTTCCAGGTGTATGGGTATGGCTGCTGTGTGGGGTTGCATGTGCCACAGATACCACACTATCCTGGTCAATGCCTACTGTATGCTGTTCCTCAGCTAAGGCCATTGGTGTTGAGGGATGTATTGGCAGTATGAATGTGCACATAGATGGGGTGGAAAGCTGTGTACTGCCGATTGGCGGACCAACAACAGACCCTGTCAAACCTGCCTGTGCCACAACACATGTATCATCATGTCCACTATTTGTGGCAGTGACTTTAGGTTCCCTGTTGCACTCATCCAACAATACCTTAGCACCTGTGAGAGGGAGACAGGAAACACAATTTACCATCTGTACAGGATGTTAGCACACATGAACACATGCACACATGCACACATGCACACATGAACACATGCACGCATGAACACATGCACACATGCACACAAATAGACTACTCAGTCAAGTTGACACACACACACACCAACAGCAATACGGAACATACTCATTAGTGGTTGATGGCGGAGTACAGTATCACAAGCCAAAGAGTCCTATCACGCGTGTCAGCATGCAGGATGTGTGTTGCTCAACAGCATGCAGTGCGAGTGTAGAGAGTCCTTGTTGATAACAGTATACATGTCTTTCATGCATGTGTGTTGTTCAATGATTGGCCTCACCATGGAACACAATATGTACATGGACTCAACATTGCTGTGCAAGTCTGAAACGATTTCCAATGTCCTGTGTACCATCACTCATAGGTATACATACCATGGCCAGATGCACACAACTGTCAGGTGTATAGCAATGAATGCTATGTGTAGTACTGTAGTTACTGTAACTGGATGTAGTGTAGTACCATGAGCAATTATCAGGCAGCATCATGTGGTCACTCAAGGCCACTAATGTCTGCCACACTGGCAACTATCTTGCTGTACCTGACCTGCACCACTTTGGCTGCATTAAGCATTTCACAGCCAATTGTTACATGGGAATGTAAGGTGTTCAATAGGGAGCACTGCCTAACATGAATGTTTTGTGTGTTGAAGCATGTCCCACCACCCCATGATAGGCCTCTATCCCTCAGGTATAGTATGTGTGCTGTGTTGATGACATTTGGGATACTGGAGAATGACCTTACAGCAGGTGTCTACATACGCCATGTGTATCATATTAACACTTACTGCATATGACAAAGTAGTGTATGTTGTGTGCATGTGTATTAACTCTGCCTATACAATGTCCACTACAGTGTACCACAATTGGTTGGGATGCTCTGTGTATTGCATGTGTTTGAGGCAGCTACTCATGTTACTGGGATGTGCATAGTCCCACAGAGAACATGCAGAGCATGCATTATGTGCAGGTGTTTTATATTTGTATATGGCCTACAACTCTCCTATGACATGCACATGTTATATGCTATATTAAATGTAGAACACTCACCAGCATGGGTCAGCTGTCTTGCTATCACACCAGAGGGACCTACAAGGATATGAGACAATTTGTCAGTGTCAACAACTATGGCATTGCTGCTGTGTGTTTGCAATTTTACAGTAGTACAAGAGGTGACAGTCACAGGCATACAAATTATGTTCCAAATTATCAGTATTGCATGACACCAGGCTCCACATCTTCTGAATACACAGTACACATCTGATAAATGCATGTTCTAACAATCGAGCTAAGAGTAGTCTACAGATATGCCATATTAACTGCACGCTCTGAGTCGACGTGCTGGGTGACTCCGGCCTCCATGATGACACATGTCTGTTGTACTGGTTGGCCAGGAGCCACCATGCTGAGGAGCAGCTCTTCCCCTCTGGTGAGGGGTGGATGTGTTGCTGCACCACCACCTGTGGCAAGCTGTTGTCTATGGACATCGGAGGCATGCTGCCGGACATGTCTGATTAAATCACTACAGTGATGGCGTACCTGCTCATAAGTCCGGTTATGCATGCCTACATCATTCACCTGATGGACAACATCCTACCACAGTAAAGTGTGCTCAATCTGGTCCTGGCTGGTTCTGGAGAACAGCAGGTTGCGATGTTGTATCAAAGCATCTAGGATGACTTCCTCCTCCTCAGGGGAATACGCAGGTTTTCTTTTGTGAGACATGTCCCTGGAAGACAACAAAACAGTAATTGTGAGCAAGTCATGTGGCACACTTAACATTCTAAAGTACAGACATCAATGAAATGCCATATATAGCAACCTATTGGCTGTCAGTAGATACACACTTTTAATACCACATATCACTGCTCAGCCCAAAACTGCCTGACAGTGCCTGGCACATACTATATACCAAACCATGTTATGCACAGCAACAAAGTGAAACCAGTATGTAAGACTATATAACAGTACATGGCACACTGTATGTGACACAATGCACCACCTAGCCACAGGAGGTGTATATGAAGCTAATGCATACAGACATTTGTCATCCATTGAAATGAATGTAAGGTACAGTTACAGTACTACCAGTACACCACACTACTTGTTGATAGCAAACCCCTCAGTAACATATGTGCACATTCATCACTATAGGTGGCATACTGCTGTACTACACTATACATGTTGCTAGATATGCACTTATATCCCGTGACACACATACCACCGAGGCCATGTTACAGGCATACCCACACACACATCAAACATACCTACAAGACACAAAGGTATGGCAACCCAGATGAGTTTTACTTGTGTACCATACAGTACTGTGTGTCAGCACCTACAAAACCTCATGCCTGAGGTATGTAATGTGTGAGGACTACAGGTAACAAACAAAACAGTGCTTCCAAGCAATGTGGATATACACCATACTGTGCTGTTTAGGCCTACAGCTTCAGGTAGTACTACAGTTCATACTGGATTTGTATTCACTAAGGTTAACAATCAATAAGCATACATGTACTGCTTTAGCCTACAATGGCACACTCCAGTCAACACCATGGGACTATGTCACACCGTATGCCATACTGCTTTTCCTGCCTAGCAATAGCATACGTATCTTTTGCTGGGATCAGAGCTACAACACTACAAACCATGATATATACAGTTTCCCACTAGGCTATCACACATATACACAACTTTGACACATTCACCTACACATTCACCATCACGCCCAGTCAACCTCATATAGCAAGTAATGCAACAAGTACATGCGTGTGCATATCGGGCCCTAGCTAGCTAATAGGCTATTATCCGTAGGGCCTATGGAAGCCTAGCCATATGGTACCCTGCCCTTCAAAACCCATGTAATTTAGGTTTATGTGCCCCTGTCATGCAGAGCCACAGAGGTGATTCCCGGGTTGTGTTTCTTATCTCACATCCAATCATCATGATTATTCATGACAACTGCTAATGAGGACCTTCATTTAATATTGATAGGTAGTTAGTTCCAGAGTACGGTATGTGTCTGAGATGATAATGTACCACTCCAGCATGTTCTGCTTTTTGACGTTACAAGGTTTAGATCAGTACAGTGTGTAGCTTGTACGGAGTTTAATCTGTTTATATGGAGCATGTCCAACACCTGTAGGTTTGGCATAACTTTGTATGTTAGGCAGAGGTTGTCTCTGGGTAGGCGGTATGTGACACAGTGTAGCTGTGGTTTTGTAAGACAGTCTGCATAGGGCATCTGTTTGAGCCTGGTAATACTCTTTGTGAGGTATGTGTCTGGCATCTACAGTTGCTGTAGATGTCTTCTGAGGTCCCAACAGGGCCATTGTACTTTATGATGGGTGTTATAACTGATGAGTAGAGTGGAACACTGACCTCTTTTCCCATGGATGACACACCTTTTCTGATGACATGTGGACCATACACAGTTTACATGACTAGTGTGGCACTATGATTATCAAAAGGGACACTACTGTCCACCTGTGTCCTGTAGTCTCTTATCACACTTTCGGTGTTGAGTAGACTACCATCTATGTGGTATTTCATGGATAAAGGGTTTTTAACAAAAGGGGTGGCAATACGTTTACAACATTGAGCTTGAGCGTACATATGAACATCCATTGGTGTATATATAGATATACATATAGGCACATATACAGTCCACCTTTCATGGTGGGAATATCAATTATGCAAAAGTTGAGAGGGATACATTTATGTAATGATATTACACAGTCTTGTGCAGAATGCATGGAAGGTATTCTCAACCCATGTATCTTTAGCAGGACCCCCAGTCCGGAAGACTAAAAACCTAACAAATCATACCCACAGCGTTTAAACACCACATGTCATATGCCAGCACTGTATGCTGTCTTGTTTGCCACACACTACAAGCTACATATAAATATGCACATAACAACCTGCACCAACATATAAATGTCCACCCTTCACAAACAGTTGCATTATGTCCCTTGCTCTATGCACATGTTCAGATGCTAATATATCGGACACATAAATATCTCTCCATATGTGTGTGCCATAAACACACAAGATCCACACTGTTGTAAGTCTGTACACCTCAAGGATGACCTGTTGGGCCTTGCTACAGCATGGACAGTTGTCACATGTGTGCATACAGTAATAGTACAGGGAGTATATATAGCCGCAAATGCTACATTACTATACTAGCCTGGTACAGCAGTTGCCAATGCTGAGCTACACATTATGCGACTATCGTGCATGTCTTACTCTGTCACATCCATGTTTATATAGGTGTTTGCACTACTCCCCCAAACTACCATTATACTCAGTACTGTACAGACCATAGATAACATGTTCAGATGTTTAACATATAATGCTGAGCTACATATGTAGCTCAGCATTATATGTTGAGCTACATATGTCACAGTTATGTCCCACTGCACACAGCTACACACTAATTTGTCCATGGCAGTAGTTATGCATGGCATCAGTGCATACATACCCACTGCTGCCACATATGCATGTTTCAGAATATGTACAGTACTATTCAAAAACATCTACTACTTGCCGGTAACTACATATCTGTTACATACCTGTTTGTCACTTTCCGGTCCGTCTGTGTATGCTTTGACAATTTTTTTTTTATTTATTAAGTAAAGTTTTTTACTTAAGTTTTATTTTTGGTTATTAATTAAGCATTTTTTTTCTTAATTAATATGTTTAGTTAGTAATTAAGTATATATATTATTCACTTAATTAAATATTTCTTTATTAAGTAATATATTTTGTCACTACTCTCCAGGAGTTCTATAGTCTCTAACAAGTGCAATGTAATAATTGCATGTGGGGATAGCAAGTACATTCTGCTTTTATAGGTATCTGCGCATGTGCATGTGATGCCATCTGCACCAGTTGGTGCCCAGCATTTGGTAAATGCATACAGCCTGCTGTGTGGTAATTTCAGTACTCACTGTCATAGCAACCCAATGCTATGAATTGCTAAGGTATGAAGGCGTAGCCCTTTCAGATTTCCAGAGTGGGGCCCATGCTTGTTTGCTGTGGACACTGTTGTGTAAGTCAGAGGGTTGGTATACTTCTTATATCTGAAGCTAGAGGTGTAGACAGTGATGTACATGTTGTACTCAAACCTAACTGTTGCCACTTCCAGTACAGAGCTATCAGTGTAGAGTTTAACTCACCCCTACAAATGCTTACACAACATTTATGTGACTATGTAGTTTCTTTTCTATTCATATAATTAACTGCCGTACAAAAGTAATTATTCAGAATTATTTTTTTGGCACATGAACTGTTTGTGAACTGTTATACTGTGATATTAATGTACTCAATTCTGCAGGGTTTGTGTTTTTTATTGTTGACATTAGCACAGAGTTCTCAGGACAACTGGACAGTTCCAGTACTGAGTATGCCTACCTACATCCTTGGTAGACCCTAAACACACAAGTATATTTTAATTGTGGGGGGGTGCTGACATACAGAGAGCATTATGTATTATTGTGTGATTGTTATCTTACTGGACTTAAAGGATTGGTGTGTACCTATTAGTTTATCAAGGCAGGTGGTCTGCCTGCATAGTTCCCAACTGTGAACCTTTCCAGATGGTAGCCAGACGTTACACTGTTATTCGTTGTCTGTGCAACTCACAGGTATTTTCAGGACTGGTACAATGGCATTGTTACAGTCAGTTGCTACCAGTACATGGCTACATCCTTTGGTATTTCTGTTTTGTACTCCTACATAAGGGTATGTTTGTGGAAGTCCTACCAAAGCTATTTGCAGAGTATGTAACAGCAGAATAGCTGATATGCCTGTGTGTGTGTGTGTGTGTGTGTGTGTGCCTCTGCCAGGCCTATGAAACATCTTTGCATGGAGTCAGGGATAGGTAGTTAAAAGTGAGGTACACCTTACACATAATAGAGACAGTAAGTGTAGACTAGCGTGAAGCAGTGCGTATGGATTAGTACTCCTTTTATGAAGTACAAGCGGTGTCTACTGTTATTATTGTCAGTATTCATTGTGTAATACCGCACCTTTCTGACTGACGTCAGTGCTTTTCAGAGGGATTCAGAGGGGCACAGCTAAAATATGTTTCACAATCAGGGACATCCCTCAAAAGTAGTCACAGTTAGGAAGTATGGCCTCTGCCCTAATCAGATATGCCACTGTTTGTCCTGCTATGATACTGTGTGGGGGTTGTAAAGTGCCTCTGTAACATTATTTGCTGCTTGAATGGCTGCTTCTCATATCACACTCATGTAATGCAACTCCACAACAATTGCTGGTAAAGATCCACAGAATGAGCTTTGTGTTATGGCCTTCCTATTTTTCCTTTACATTCACTCATTGTAATGCATGATCTATTTATTTCAGCACCAAGTTTTTGCATATCTGCTGTGGCTTAGTGGTACTTCATGCAGTCTAGTGTGTCCAAGGTCTGGGGTTCGAGACTGACAGAGGTGTTTTATTTTGCTGCTGAGCAGAACAAGGGCCCTGACATAGAGTGACTAAGGCACTTTTAAGCAGTTGTAAGCGGGTTTGCGCAGGTTTGTGCGACGCTTAGCAATATTTAGTTAAGTGCACACATGCGCACGCTCACTCAAACCCGCTTACTGCTGCTTAAAAGTGCTTACTCCCGCTAACCCTCATGCTCATTTCTTTGAAAGAAAAGAAAATGGGGAGATAGGAAAGTGGTGAAAAAGGGGAACACAAAGAGGGAAAGACAGTAGGAACACAAGCTCGGGATGTGCAGGACGGGTGTATTGAAGGTCCATAGCTGCCCATTTCTTTACCAGCAACAGCTGTGCATATGTAATAAATTTAGAGTGAAATTTGAAACCTTCCACCCCTGGGAGAGGGGTGAGGACAACAAAGTATGTTGTACTGCCAATTATAATTATCAGTGTACATGTCCAGTGGACATGTGTGCGAAATGGGCAGCTATGGACCGGCCTTCCCATACATTGTGTGATTAGGTGTGTTTAATTACAACAGCATTCCAAATTAGTTGTAACAGCATGCAGTAATATTCCCATTAACCCAACACACCAAGATACTAACAATTGAACAGCAAGTATAACACATGCATATATTGAATGACAGTGGACATTCCAACAGCATGCAGGGATGATTGGTGGCAACAGGCCACCATGATTGTGGTGTTTGAACAGGACACATGCATCAAAGTGAATGTAGATATTTACAGAACAATAGGACATATGTCCCAACAAATGTTTTGAGATTACACATACCCATTGAGGTGTGGAATTGCATTGTTTATGCACATACAGTAGGGTGTAGAAAGAAACCTCAATTAACATCTTATAAGTACTTTTAGTCTACACTACATTCCTATTGACTGCAGGTGTATATCCCCTACATGTATTATTACACTTGCCAACATGCATTACATTGTGTAATGCGTTTGGCTAGTTCATGATATACCTGACCTATAGCTGACATACTAACTGTCCAAGATGCAG
>NC_056735.1:1537010061-1537020061 GCF_019279795.1 Protopterus annectens
GATACATATAGATAGATAGATAGATAGATAGATAGATAGATAGATAGATAGATAGATAGATAGACAGATAGATAGATAGATAGATAGATAGATAGAGACATAGATATAGCACACACAGACATGCAGATATAGATAAGTAGGTAGATAGGTAAGTAGACAGATAGACAGACAAATTGATTGACTGATAGACATGTATAACATTGATTTCCAGTGTTCTTTTGATAGGAGTTACACTGCACTGATATTTAGCAGGGATTACCTAGAGTAAACAAATGACTTAAATGTAGATGTGCCAAGCATAAGGTCAAAAATGTGAGCATCAACAAGTTTTGACGAATACACTGAGAAGTAACTTTGTCACATGCAGAATTTAACAATGAAAAAGCAGAAAGCATTGTTTTTATATACTTCCACCCCTGTACCTTTATACCCTCACACTACCTGCTGATTATATATATGAACTCTGAGATCCACAAAATCAGGGGAATGGGCATATTCTTCAACACTAAGAATTCTGTGATCTCACACACCTGTGGGCACTTTCTTTAGTTGACTGGACAGGTGTCAGCCACAACCATTTTCACAGAAAAAGCAGCGCAGGCTATATTTTTACCCCACTATTAAATGCCTATAATATCTAGTAGTGTTGCCATAAGTAATGAAACTTGTGATCATTTTTGTACCAACAGCTATTTTTTTTTCTTTACTGTTGGTAATTACAACTTAGTATAGCTAGTAATGTGGCCCCAATTTCAAACTCTGAAATGAAGTTGGGTAATGACACTTAGAATGTGTTTTTTCTGGTTCTCCCTATCAGATGGCAAAAAAAAAAAAAACACTCCTATTAATGCCATATGTCAAATACTAATGCTCAGACTTCTTACAAAAACATAAAAAGGAGACTTGGTTTGCAATGAAGCTGACCCTGCTACTCTACTCAGGGGGATTTAAGAGCAGCTCAGAAACGAATCTGATGCCACAATATTGTCCGTTTCAGATTAGGGAGCTTAATTCGATATTTGATTACAGTAACAGGGATCCACTCTGTTTATGGGAAATATATTTGATTTTTAGTACTGATGTTATTACAGCTCAGTACAGACCTATCCAGTATATGTTCTACATCTTTCTTCAAGAACTTTATTTCTTCAACTTTCATGAGACAGGACAGTGACCAACTTACTGGACTCCGTGTATTTTGTACATGGTACTTGCCAATTGCTTGCTATGCCATGTAGCCTCAGTCTAGCTCCTGCTGTTATGCTACGTCAGTCAAGCAAGGTTAATGATTGCCAGAGTGGGTCAATTGTCTATTCATCTACATCCATTTTGGTCTTCCCAGCATTTTTTTTAATGCAGTGTTCTTTTTTCCACAATGGAGCACTTCTATATGTCTTCATTTTATTATTCCATTAATCTTTGCAGTAAAGTACTTTTTGGTATGCTTAAGCATCCTTGCTCTGGTGGGCATCTCTTTGAATATCAGGTATTAAAATCACTTGACGTTTACTGCAACCTTCCATGTGTGGACAGGAATTGTTTTTTTAATATGCAGACAGATGAATTATACAGCAGTTCATAAATTATAACTTCATTAAGAAGTATACTAAACTACATTTCAGTAGAGATATAGATATGCTGGAAATCACTATGTTCACCTTCAAAATGCGGCACATTGCCTCTTCTTCTTCTATGAATAGTATCACAATATATACCTTTATCGTGTATATCAATAACTGCAGCCAGTTTTCTCACTGTGTCGTCAGTTCTCAGAATTGATCAGTGAATCATTAAATAGAATAAAGTTTTCAAATGACAACAGGTCCTCCATACCTCAAAAGTGGGAACCAAAGTGGGTGACATGAAACAGTCCAAATACAGCAGCTTTCCTGCAACTTTTGGATTTTTTATGTATTCATTCATTCATTCATTCATTCATTTGTTCATTTGGTCATTCAACTGTTCTGTCATTTGTCCTTTTTTTATTTTTATGTTGTTAAAAGGGTGAGAAAGCCATCTTATCTGCATAATACTGTTTAGCAAATCACAGAGTCCTCAGTATTGTATTCACAGAAGTAATTAACCATTAAGTGCTAGCTGACTGAAAAAAATTCTATAATTTGCCATCCTGGTTTTAATTATAATTCTCTGTGTTGTCTGTATTGAACATTTAAAAGAGTTCAGGTTTCTTTCGGGTTTGGAAATAACATTATTACAGCCCTGTAAAGCCGGGTTTGTTAATGCTGCTTTAATAAAAACAGCTGTTTAAAGGAGACATAGAGTCCTGAGCCATCTCTGAAAAGTATGCCATTGAATGGAGAAAAATAAAAATGCTTAAGGTGTTAAAGCAAATTAAGTCAACAAACAGAATGCAATGGTTTATATTAGGTAACTGTCATCTCGAATTACAAAAAAAATTAAAGGGTGACTTTGTAAACATCAGTCCTTCTGTAAAAGTGATTTGTTAGCAATACGTTTGAAAAAGACTACAAATAACAAGTATAATAAACTCTTATATTTATTAATTTGGAAGTCACACTAACAGTCAGTACTGTACGAGATATGAGCACCTTTTGTTTAACTATTGTATTCCTACTTTCTCAGAGTTTCATACAGCCGTATTGACCTACCATTTCCTCATTACTTTTGCAATCATTACTTTTAAATCTTCTGTCTCTTTAACATATATATATATATATATATATATATATATATATATATATATATATATATACACATATATATATATATATATATATATATATATATATATATAGCGAGAGGGAGAGAGAGAGATAAAAGCTACAGATAGATATAGTTATATATTACTAACTTGCAAACTGAAATTGATCATTCTCTCAAGCAGTGAACACATCACAAAAGTAAAGGTTGAGACACTGTGGTCAAGCTATCATGATTCCTAAAACTGAGCTTCATGGCTTTGTAGGTTTATGAAGAATGTGTTAGTCCTAAATGTTATTCTGATACATTTGGGATCTATCTTACCCCTGAGTAAGAATATGTCTATTTATTACAACAGTAGGATTGCTAGCTGAGACACAGTTAATTGCATGCAGAACATTATTGTCAATGTACTGTTGGTGAGGTCTTTCCATCAGATGAGATGTTGATGCAAGTTTCCCCCCTGCCTTAGTGCTGGTATTGTACTGTGGGTATCCAGGTTGAAGTAAATTAACTCGATGCATTGTTCTGAAGCAGAACAGGAACTTCCTGAGTGTATTTATAAAAGATTCACCATCTCTCAAACTGGTGCATGGAGTTTCAAACCTGTCACTTTGAGTGACAGTTTGCTTACATCTTGCTGTTCTGTAGTCGGTAATTTTAGTACCAATGCATACATTATGAGTGCAAGATATATTGATAAATACTCTCAGAAAAGTATAAAAAGGCTGCAGTGGTGCAGCAGTTAGTGTTGTCGCCTCACAGCAGGAATTTCTTTGGTTTGATTCTCAGCTGGAGTCCCTTCTGTGTGGAGTTTGCATGTCCTTTCTGTGCTCATGTGAGCTTTAAAGACATGCAGGTAGGTGTGTGGGTGCCTTCTGTGAAGGCTAAATGCTGGGCTAGCAACTCAACACCATAAAAATACCATATCCAATCAACAGGTTGCTTAACCTAATAAGGGGTCTATGAAGAAGTAAGCATTACTCTGTTGCAGTGGGTTTGAACCAGGAAGAGGACTAAGTGTGAAACTTTTGTGTGACACACCTCATACCTCCTGAAACTCAACAGTGACGCACCACCTTGCAAGAGCTGCATTTCTCACCACGATGTCAGCAAAAGTCACCCTAGCAAAAGTTACATCTCGCAAGGAGAAGGAGTGCTTCCTTTATGTATGAAGATTTTCACTCCAGGTGGTAAAAAAGTGCCCCCATTTGGGAAGCACTGCCCATTCTTTAGAAATTATGAAAGCTAAAGGAAAATCACTTCCTGATTAACCCTAGTAAGAACAGCACTGAAAAACATCCTACTGCCTGGATGTGCTTCTTTTTGTCGTTTGTGGCATGTAGCACCGTCTTCATTTGTACCTGAACAAAAATTGAAAAAAAAAATTGTACCTTTAAAAAATAAAAGTTAAGACTTTTAAAAAATAAAAAGTGAGACCGAAGCATAATCCCTGCATATGTGCACTCCTTCCATGAAGGATTCTCCTTCCACACACTGAAAAAAAAGCCGTTGGTCAGTAAGCTAGTGGGCATAACAATTCAAGTGTGCGTGTGTAATGCACGCCAAGACAGGAAGAGTGTTTTCTCAATTGTTTGTCTTCCTGAAGTGAAACTAAAGTTATTCCTTAGCAAAAAAAACTCAAAATAACACCTCACAGCATTTCGTGGGCTTGTTTCTATTGAAGTATGTGAAATTCACAACCACGATAATCTGGTTGCGATAATACGTACTATATATATATATATATATATATATATATATATATATATATATATATATATATATATATATATATATATATATATATATATATATATATATATATATATATATATATATATATATATATATATATATATGTATATATTTTTTTACCCCATACTAATTTTAAGCTCACAACAAGAAATATTCTCTAGAACTATAAGAAAAAAATTAAGTAGTTTAAGTGGAATTTATGAAAGACATGATAAAACTATTTGACAGGCAATATCCATGCATTTTAAAACTGTAAACATTTCACAAAAAACACAAATGCATTTCACAGTTTGGGTCTGCTATTACTAGTGTAACTGTATCCTACCACATTTCTTATGGCTCATGAATCAAGCAGTAGGTGGTAGTGTACCTTTCAAACATTTTACTTTATATTTTAATGGGAATTGTTGTCATCTGTTTATCTTGCTCATTTAGATATGCAGAATCATTAAATGTAATCTGAGCAAGGAATGCATAAAACCACAATTTGGTATAGCTTAAATAGTAGTGTTTTTATTACTGCATAGAGGTAATAACCATGCTAGTGATGAAAGATCATTTCCATTTTTCATGGATTCCAGTATGTTGTTATCAATCAAACCATGAAGCATAAAGCTTCTGGTATGCTGTCAGAGAATGTGACTGCAGCCTATCAGATGCTGGCATACATTACACACACACACACACACACACACACACACACACACACACACACACACACACACACACACATGCATACACACATGCATACACATGTAGACACACACAAACACACACACACACACACACACACGTGCGCGCGTGCACACACGCTCACAAAATACACACACATATACTTGCTCAAGTAATATGTGCCATATCTCCTAGTATAGCTTTCATTTACATTATATAACATTCTGAACTGCAAATAAAGTATTCATTATTGACAAACATTACCGCTACACAAAATCTGTTTTTTGTATCCTAGCATCATAGTAGCTGTCTATGAAAGATGTAATCAAGAATAAAATGCTGCATGCGATGTGCGAAAAAGTAAAAAGATTTGAATTGTCAAGATACAACATTATCTGAAAAGAGAGCTACTAGATGGAAAAACCTTGACTAGGTAATAGTGTAAAAAACAGTGACATAAATCAAGAATACATGGGAGAGCTAGTAGGCTGCATTTATAAAGTAAAAATGTTTTTTGTTAAGTAGGAATGGCAGGCCATCTATCCTGTGGGGAGAGAAAATGAAGTGCACCTTATTGTCTAAATCTCAGGTATGCAAGGCTTTGAAATGGCCTGCTTTAGCATCATCACTATCTGCGATCCTTTTTGTCTATACGTAACTCCTTGCTCCCATCCTTGAGTAGCATCACTCAGATATCCACATTTAAAGCTGAATGCCGAATCAAGTAATTGTAGGTAGAGTATTTTAAGTACTAAATGATACTGATGGATAATGCAGTCTAAATAACTAACAGGATAGATGGCACCCTGTTTTATAGTCCACTTCTTAAGAGCAACCTACTTGATAATCTGTCTGAACTAACTTTGGGCTTAGATTTCTTTTTTTCAATAATCATTTTTATTGTTTTGCAAAACCATTATACATTTCACACACTATTTACATTATGTACAATATTGCTTCCAATGTTTTAGTTCCATTTTGAATTTCCCTATAATACATTAAGAATAAATATCATTTTAACCAAGTACAGGAAAATAAAATCACAAAAAATTAAACATAAATGCATCTACAATAAACAATTATAAACCAACTCAAGCCAATAATTTGTATTATTTCTACATTTTCTATCTAATCCAAGAATGTGTTGGTACACATACAGAATGTCCTGACGGAAAGTGGATAGGAACCGCTACGCCAAAATAATATTAAAGATTTGTTCCCAAATTTTTATGCTGTTTATACTTTTCTTATTATTTCTAATTAACAATTTGTGCGCTAATATATGCTTAATCGCTAACAGTCTGAAATTTTGCCACGACACCTGTGCTGGGTTCAACCAATTCGTAGCTATATATAATTTCATTAGTAAACTAATATTCATAATTACAGTCTTTTTTGTTTTGTCCAAATTCTCCGGTGGAATATGTAGAATCAGAAATTCCCAGGAGAGTGTTGAGTTTTGGTAACCCATTTTTTGTAGTTGTAACTTTAAAGAATTCCATAATTTATAAATGCACTTGCAACTCCAGAACATGTGTAACAGGTCTACTGTCTGATCTACACACTGTGGACATTTAGGTGACTTTTTTGAATCAAATTTATGAAGTATTAGATGGGTATAATATGCATTGTTAAATATCATCAATTGAGTAAAGACCAGTTTTTGAAGTGATATGGATTTTAATGTTAAGTTAAACGCCTCTACTATTTTACTGTCATCTAGGGATGGCAATTTCTCTCTCCAGTATTTCGATAACAGAATATGATTATTATATTTTCTCTCTTTTGCCATTTTGGGCTTAGATTTCTGTCTGCTTATGGTTTCATGTGTTATGAGTTTCTTGAATACTATTCAAATCTGCATGCTATTTTTATTCTTCCTGTCTTGTTTTTTTTTTACTTACATGCTTTGTACTTGTATGCATCTCCCGTTGATACTCACATGGTCAGAGGCAAAGGCAGATTAATATTGTGTACCATCCTATCTTCAGTTCCTAGCTTTAATGGAATGCCATTGTATGTACTGTTTTGCTGCTGAAAACACATTGTATGTCTAATAATGGGCCAAATTCCAAAAGAATTTCTGTCAATATAAGTCTGCCCTAATTCTGAAAGACCTACTCTCAATGTCAGTGATTCACTTCGGTATAAGTTCTAGAAACAGGCTTACAATGGGGACAGATTCCAAAAGACTTGCTCTCAGCCAGATCACAGTATAAGAGGTCACTTATACTGAGACCAAGATTTTTGGAATTGGGCCGACTGTTTTGGTACAGTTAGCCATGATCAAGTATCTTTCAAAAGTGTAATGATGTTTGTATGCACTGCCTTTTATGTTTGCTTACTTATGCCCTAGGTTGTGGTTGAGAATGCTGTTTGGTTCATATCATCTACCTCGTTGTCAAATAAATAAACACATAAATAAATATATCAATAAAAATAAATAAATATAAAACTAAAATAGATCATAGGTTTTTACTAAGGCTGCAGTCTCAGAGACCTTTGATGAGCCTAGCCCAAATTCCCAGGTGCCCCCAAATACTGTCAGGTTAGGTGACTTGCTCCAGGTGACATGCTAGAAAAATGAAGACTGAGAGAATCAGACTCAGTGCCACAGAAAGTACAACCCACAGTCTTAACATTCTGTGACAATTGCCTACATAAACAGGGTAGAAGTCCTTATTTCTTGCCAGCAGCTTTATGTTTTAAGGCTATGTTACTTATTTAGAGCTACAAGCCTGGGAGATACACAGCAAGTTGAGAAAGTGGAAGTTAACTGATCGCCAACATGCAAACAAGGACTGCTTGTAACAGATGGTGTAGATCATTCTTATAACAAATAGTTATAATAAAATGCCTAGTCCATAAAATTTTTACAAGAAATGGCCCAGTACAGCAAACAGCATCACCTTTAAAACACACAAAATTCAATGTTAATAATAGTGTTCGTAATATTACAGTCTTCATTCCCTTTCGAGAATTTTGGGATGGTGTTCTTTCTTCAAGAGACTTTGGCAGCTTTCATTTGGTGGTGTCATTATTGGACAGCTTTTTAAATAATTATAACAATGGAGAACCATTACATCAGTCTTAACAGCTAATTTAAAGATAAATGTTTTCTTATGAAATTATTGCATAAAACTTTGCCATGTTCTGCAGAACTGTTTAGTAAAGGAGTTTTTTTGCATATCTTGACCATAGTTATACCACTGATGGAATCATACCTATCAACTAACAAAGGCACCAAGCATAATTTAGTTCATGGGATCTTTTAGCTTATCAGAATGCAAATACAATAAGTAATAGAATAACAAATAATTATGTTTTCATTACTTCATCCCTGTTTGGTATATGTAACTGATGAATCAGCATAATGTTACAACACACAGATGTGCATTGCAGCTGAACAAACACTGTATCAGCCAAATCACTGTACCATAGCACAGGCCTTTCCTGAACGTAACTGTGGCTGGTCTCAGTCCTATCACTATATCGTATAACAGATATACATTTACCAGTCATTACCTTAACACAAACTACTACACTAATAAATATCACAGATGTAGACAGGCAACCATAGAGGCAGAAATACTCACCCCCCCCCCCCCACACACACACACACAAACTCTCTGACTAAAATAAAAGTAACAATAAACAAGATGGGTTTAGCTGCCTTTACTATGATTAATTCAAGAAGACCCGTGTGTAAGTTTCATTTTATTCAGTTACCAACAAAGTGATGTATTAAATATACCACTGTTCGAGAAATGCATATAGGCATGGCATTTTCCAGACTAACTACAAATGAAATGGAAATGAGGAACAAAGATCACTACATCCACAAGCAGAATGAAACAGCATTAACTCTAAACAAAATGCATGACCTCTGACAAAGGAGTTTTTCTGAATAAACAATAGATTTAGTGCAGGGTGCCATTTTCCAGGGAAAGAATTTAGCTCAATGGGATTTTCAGTGCATTCTGGTGTCAGAGAACTACATGCAAGAAAATTATCTTATATACAACATGAACAATGAAAGACAACTGTCTCCCTTATGACAGGTATTTGATATGATCACATACAAAAATAGTCAAAGTCATGCTCATCATCATCATCATCATCTTTCGGTTGTTCCCGTTAGGGGTCACCACAGTGGATCATCTGTTTCCATTTCTTCCTGTCCTTTGCATCTTGCTCTGTCACACCAACCACCTGCATGTCCTCTCTCACCACATCCATAAACCTTATCTTAAGCCTTCCTCTTTTCCTGTTACCTGGTAGCTTCACCCTTAGCAACTTTTTCCCAATATACTCAGCATCCCTCCTCAGCATATGTCCAAACCAATGTAATCTTGCCTCTCTGGCTTTATCTCCAAACCTTCAAACCTGGGCTGACCCTCTAATATACCTATTCCTAATCCTATCCACCCTCGCCACACCCAGTGCAAATCTTAACATCTTTAACTCTGCCACATCCAGCTCTAACTCCTGCCTTTTTATCAGTGCCACTGTCTCCAACCAATATAACATAGCTGGTCTCAATAACCTCTTGTAGACCTTCCCTTTCACTCTTACTGGTACTCGTCTGTCACAAATCACTACTGACACACTTCTCCACCCACTCCATCCTGCCTGTACTCTCTTCTTCACCTCTCTTCCACACTCACCATTACTCTGATCTATAGATCCCAAGTATTTAAACTCATCCACCTTCGCCACCTCTACTCCTTGCATCCTCACCATTCCTCTATCCTCCCTCTCATTCACACACATATATTCTGTCTTAGTCCTGCTGTCATGCTACTGATCCTGATTTCCTGATGCCAGTATCAAAACAAAAATGGTTGGACAGGAAAATTACTGAAAGTAGCCAGTCAAAACAAAAGTT
>NC_056735.1:1537025061-1537042561 GCF_019279795.1 Protopterus annectens
AATAACATAATTTTTTGCTGAGAAGCAAGCCCTCCTGCACCACCATACCCTCTGCTAATTATAAATCCAGGATCACAAAATCCCTAGAGAAAAGGAATATTATTGTTGAGCTAGCCCAACTGTTGTCCTTTTGCATATTTTGACTTTTTGTGGTAAACTTTCATGCTGACGACATTGTGGTGTGCTGACACAGTGAAGTAGAATCATGTGTGTGTGTGTGTGTGTGTGTGTGTGTGTGTGTGTGTGTGTGTGTGTGTGTGTGTGTGTGTGTGTGTATATATATATATATGTATATGTATATATATATATATATATATATATATATATATATATATATATATATACATACATACATACATATATCTATATAGTGCTACAGAACATAGGTCTCAACCTGCTCAGAAGCCAATGTGGAACACAGACAGTAGCAATGTGTGACAAACATTCAAAATGTGGAACACCCTATTTTCACACTGAATGAAAAGCATACCTTGACCATGGCTATGGCCTTTCAACCAAAACACACCTTAGTCCCTTATCTCTGAAATTATTTCTGCTGAATAGTTGCATACTGGAGCTGTTTGGTATACCCTACCTCAACCTTATTACAAGCCAAGTACAAACTTGCAGTGTGTTATAAGATAGTACTGAATTTTATTTTTTCTGTTTATTGTTTCATGGAATATTGTGTTAAAAATAGTACTGCATTTATCTGTCTATTTATTTGTTTACTGAAAATTGGAAGCTCTATCTCTGTCTCTCCCTGTCTGCAGTTAGTGTGTTCATCTCACTTCATTGTTATTCGGTGCAGAAGTCTTAGCCTAGAGGGATTCACTGTGCCTTAAAGTCTTGGTCCCTTATCTCTGAAATTATTTCTGCTGAATAGTTGCATACTGGAGCTGTTTGGTATACCCTACATCAACTTTATTACAAGCTAAGTACAAACTTGCAGTGTTATAAGACAGTACTGAATTTTAGTTTTTCGGTTTATTGTTTCATTGAATATTGTGTTAAAAATAGTGCTGCATTTATCTGTCTATTTATTTGTTTAATGAAAATTGGAAGCTCTCTCTGTCTCTCCCTGTCTGCAGTTAAAATCTTGGTGGCTTTGGAATTGACTGCCCGTCCTGTAAATTTGTGTTTGAACACTGAGCCTGGGCCCATCTCATTTGCTCACACAACCGAGTACAGTGAGATCATATTTTGATTTCAGACACTCCTACCATTCCCATCTGTTCAGCCCTATCCCAGCTCTATTCTAGTCTAGTCTCATTAGCTTATCCTGCCTAATACAGAGAAAACATTTGAGTAGGCATACCCACTTAGGCCCTGAACTTGTCTGACTGAAGACTGCTGGAACAGGGCTCAGTTCTGAGGTTTTTTACTGGTTAACTGGGTAATTTGTTCAAATCAGTTTGCTTGTTTTCTATTGTTATATATATATATATATATATATATATATATATATAAAAAAATCAATTTGCACTTTATCTGCTTTTACTGTATTTGTGTTTCTTCCTACTTTATTACCTTATTTTGCTTTTGCCTCTTCTTAAAAGTACTCAGTTGTGTTTATTCTGCTGCATTTATTACTGCTCGGTAGTAGTCTGATTAAATTGTAACTGTTATTCTGTCTTTTGGTTATTGCACTTGGGCTTCAGACCAGTTGTTTTACATTAAGAAGGTTTGTGGTCTGCACTTTTGTGGCAAGACAGGTAGCTTACATCCTTGTACGTTGGGAATTGCTGATTGAAGGCTCAGTGTCTGTTGTTCTAAAAGTGTATTAGTTCAGGTTTAAGCACTTGGGCTCCAGGCCTGTTATTTTACATTAAGAAGGTTTGTGGTCCGCACTCTTGTGGGAGGAGTGGTTAGATTCTACCCTTCTGAGCTGGGGATTTCTGGTTAAAGGCTTACTGTGTCTGCTTATTTCAACAGTTTTTTCTGATACTGGTGCACCTTGTCTGCTGTAGCATAGACTAGATTCAGGCCTGCTGAATCTAGCTTTGCTTGTATAACTTGAGCACTAATCCAGGCCATCTTTTTTGGAGAAGGTTCCCCTGCACCCTCGTGCAGGAGTGTGCGGTTAGAACTTGTCAGATTGAAGACTGCTGGAACAGGGCTCAGTTCTGAGTGTTTTTACTGGTTAATTGGGTAATTTGTTTAAATCAGTTTGCTTATTATATATATATATATATATATTGCACTTTATTCGTCTGCTTTTACTGTAATTGTGTTTATTCCCACTTTATTACCTTATTTTGCTTGTGCTTCTTCTTAAAAGTACTCAGTTGTATTATTCTGCTGCAGTTATTACTGCTTGGTACTAGCCTGATTAAATTGTAACTGTTATTCTAAGCCTTTTGGTTTAAGCACTTGGGCTTCAAACCAGTTGTTTTACATTAAGAAGGTTTGTGGACTGCATTATTGTGGCAGAACAGGTAGCTTACATCCTTCTAAACTGGGAATTGCTGATTGAAGGCTCAGTGTCTGTTATTCTAAAAGTGCATTAGTTCTAGTTTAAGCACTTTGGCTTCAGGCCAGTTATTTTACATTAAGAAGGTTTGTAGTCTGCACTCTTGTGGGAAGAGAGATTAGATTCTGACCTTCTGAGCTGGGGATTTCTGGTTAATCGCTTATTGTGCCTGCTTATTTGATCTGTTTCTTTCTGAAATGTGTGCACCTTGTTTGCTGTAGCCCAGAAGTTAGTAGTTGATTGGCCATTTTGGGCTAATTTCTATCTCTTTCATTTCCCCACTATAAAAAACGCATTTGTGTGGTTTTACACGCCGGGCAGTGCCAGTTAGCTAGGGTTAAACTATTCCCTGCTCCACAAAGTCTGCTCTTCAATTTTTCCCTTGGAACTAGACAAACCTTCAACTTAAGCACTCAAACCATTCATTTCACAGCCCAGCACTTGCTCAAAACTCATAGCAAGCACTAATTAACCCTAGCACTAGACTCCCTATACTGTCCAGAAGGACAAAGCTCTCTATTCGTCCCTACCAGCTAATCAGTAAAACAGCTCACTTTACCTATTCAGGCATGTCCAAAGGGCAGTTTCAGGTGTACTCTCAGTCCAACTGGTGAATCTGAACATTTTGAGGCAATGTTACAACTGCCTCATGTACACAGACGACCCTCTCCTTCTACCACCAAACACTAATATATGCGAGAGATGCAATTATACAGCCAAACTGGAGGCAAACTTCTCTCAGCCCAAGACTGGAACTGACAATCAAGAGGAGAAGGAAAATACTTGCAGCACACCACCAGGCTCACATAGACCTACTAAACCAACACCGGCAAATAACACACATAAATACACAAAAACATATTCGGAGGCTCTAAATAAAAATCTGCAAAAGCAACAGAGACCTCCAAAGCAGACACCAAAGCAACCTCTACACCCCATGACAAATCATGAATCACATACTTCACATAATCAGTGTGCCACTCAATCACAGCCCTTAAGGCAAAATAACATGCCCAACACACTAGTAATAGGCTACTCTATAGTCAGGCACACTGATGTCCCACTAACTAGGCTGGGCAAGGAGAAGGTTACAGTTAGCTGCCTGTTGGGTGCCAATATCCACCACATAACACAAGCATTCAGGTCACTCCAGAACAAGTACAAATACGACTCTGTCATTGTCCATGTTGGCGTGAATGACTTGAGATGTACCTCCCTGGACTACATGAAAACAGACATGGAAGAGCTCTCTGGTAACGTAGCCCAGGCCGGTATGACCCTGATCCTGAGCAGCATCCTGCCCTCACCAAGAATGATTACACAGTATAAAGAAAAAATGATCAATTTCAACAATTGGCTAAGTTTCTGGTGTCATTCAAAGGGGTCCAGTATCTGTCCACCTGGGATGACATGCTCGATAAGCCATGTTGATTCACAAGAGATGGCTTGCACCTGTCACCCTTAGGCTTTTGAATACTGGCCAAGGCTTTTGCCACCCCCATAGTGCCTTTTTCAGGCAAGGCTCAAAAGGCAAACCCACCACCATAAATAGCACAGGTAACCAAAAACTGAGGGTAATGCTACTCAATGCCAGAAGTCTAAACCTCAAAATGCATGCACTCGAGGCACTCCTCAGTATGTAGAACATCAATATCTGTGCAGTAACAGAAACCTGGTTTAAGGCTCCAGAGAGCACCCCAGCACTACCAGGCTATAACTCATACCATACATTTCGGCCACAGAACCCGGACTAAAACACAAAAGGTGGGGGTTTATCCATATTCATCAAGGATACCCACACCTCCAGGTTAATGGCACAGCACAATGCCTCAGAGATCATCCATGTGCAACTAACAACGGGCAAAACTGCAGTTCAAATTGTAGCTTGCTACAGATCACCCACCATGACCAGGACCCCCATTCCGCATTTCTGGAGACACTGGAAAATAAGATGGTCCTACCAAATGCACTAATATTGGGTGATTTCAATTACCCAAACATTAACTGGGAGAACTATTGAAGTACTAAGTCCCTTGCCCAATGCTTCCTAGAATTTATAAACTCAAATGCCCTGGATCAACTGGTCAACACCCCCTCCAGAGGTGACAACATATTGGACCTGGTCATCACCAACAGGGGTGACCAGTGTTCTACACCAGAGGCCAAACCCCCACTGGTTAGTTCAGACCATAGATTAATCACTCCGGATATCCACATTCCACCCCCACTCCCAATCAAGGAAACCACTTTGAAAAACTTTTCAAAAGCAAACTTCACGTTACTTAAGACCAAGGTGGAAAGGTTTACAGCCCCCATGATAAAGGACAATGCTGTCCAAACTGCTGAATCCCTTACAAAGGCACTTTATGAGCACCTGCAAGAATTCATGGATCATGTTATCCCAAGCAAAACCAAGACTCACTCCTCCAAGAAAAGGAAACCAGTCTGATGGACTCCTGCCATAAACAAGCTATACAATAGAACAAGGAAACTAGTGCAGAAAAGAGTAAAATCCCAAGAAGGAAAGACATCCATGATTAGTATCAGCAAGAAACAACGATCCCTCATAAAATCATCCAAGGCTAGCTTCGAAAGAAAAATTGCCAAGGACACCAAAGATAACCACAAAGTGTTCTTTAGCTATGTCAAGAACCTAAGTGGAAACTCTCAGATCTGCTCTGAGTTAGTGCAGAATAGCACAAAATACACTGAACCGACTGATATTGACAACATTCTGGCAGACAGGTTTAGTAAAAACTTCACCCCCTCTCACCCCCTAAAGGGTCCATAACCATACCAGAAGAATGTATTGCCCTGGCAATCACTGACACGCAGGCTAAAACAGCCCTATCCAAAGCCAAAAATACAGCTTCAATGGGACCAGACGGTGTCCCAGGCTGTGTCTTACATGAGCTCCAAAATGAACTAGCCTCTCACCTAAACACACTGTTAAAACTCAACCTCTCTACAGGCTACATACCCATAGAGTGGTGCACAGCAACAGTTATCCTGCTCCACAAAGGTGGAGCCACAACGTACCCCAGGAAATATTGCCCTTTAAGCCTGACTAGCCTGGTCTGCAAGGCTATGGAGTGCATCATCATGGAATTCATTAACAGAGACATTGGGAACCTTCAAGCATTGGACCCTAAGCAGTTTGGCTTCATTAAGGTCAGATCATGCCTCCTAAACCTAGTGGACATCTTTGAGACAGTTACAAAGGCTTTAGATTAGGGAAAGGAGATCCACACAGCCTACGTAGACCTTGCAAAGAATTTCAAGACATGCTCACCAGCCTGAAATATAAACCCTTACATCACGAGATGGGTTGACAATTGGCTTGTGGATAGAACCCACACGATGAGAGTTGGAGGCTCTAGGTCCGACTCTAAACCAGTTACAAGTGGCGTCCCCCAGGGCTCAGTCCTGTGACCCCTCCTGTTCAGTATATACTTCTCAGAGGTACAGGCAAGTACAGGAGGACTATGGCTGACCAAGTTCGCAGGTGACTACAAACTGGGTCCATAATTGACTCTCCAGCAGATACAGACATCCTCCAGAAGGGTCTCACTGAGACAGATACTTGGTGTCAAAATCATGGCCTCAATCTAAATGCCAAAAAGTGCATAGTCATCCCCTTTGGAAAAAACAAAGTACCCATGAACTACCACATATGTGGTAGTCTCCTAAATACAGAAATGTAATAAGGGATCTGGGGACCCAAGTAGATAGTAATCTCTCCATTGATAATCATATTGCCAAGGTGGTTAGAAAATCCTTCTATGTGGCTCACCTAATCACAAAAGGGTTCACATCTAGAACAAAAGAGGTTATTGTGCCCCTCTACTCATCACTCATCAAACCCATCATAGAGTACAACGCCCCATTTGGGATGTACCTTACAAGGCACCTGCAACAGCTGGAAAGACCACATAAGTACCTCACCAAGAGGATTACTGGCCTCAAACATATGCCCTATGCAGCCCGACTGAAGAAACTCCAGCTGTACTCGGTTGCATACCGCTTACTCAGAGGTGATCTCTGCCTGACATACAAGGCCATGTCCAACCCAGAATTGATGGACATGCTCCACCTAAAAAAAAACAAATCCCCAAGAGCCACACCTTCCAGGGATCTAAACCTAACCACAACGATAAATAGGACGTGATGGAGGGATAGATTCCTGCCCCAGAGACTCCCCATGCTTTGGAACAGGATTCCAATCTACATTAGGCAGAGCCCCTCCCTAACACTCTTCAAAAAAAACCTTGATGAGTGGATGGGAAACAGAAAATTTACCCCGGGGATCACTGCAGTGGCTCTGCTGGACAGAGACACAGGGAACTATTGGCTCTGCTGGACCGAGGCACAGGGAACTAATCAAAGGGGGTGGCAAAAGACAATACATTCTGTCTAGGCTTATAGAAGCCCTCGGGCAGATAACCTAGTACTTACCTATGAACCTATGAACTTATATATGTATATATATATATATATATATATATATATATAAATTAAAATATTTACATCCTGCTTAGATCCATTCAACATCACTTCTATAAATAGCATATATAACAGTAAATTGCTCATATTGGCAATCACTAAAAATAAACTGATTATAATTGTAATGAACGTGGCATATATATAAAAAACTGTTGACTAAAAAAAAAAAAACTTTAATATAAAATATCACAAACATCCTAGTTCATGACCTCTGTTTAAAAACAATTGCAGACTATATATCAGATTACAAAGTAGAGGCATCACACTTATCTATAAATAAAGTTGTATAGAAATGCCAATATATCAGGGTGTGAGCCAATGTCATTGCACAATATATCCAAAATATTTATATATGTCAAGTCAGAAATATAATAGTTAGTAATAATTTATTACATTATTTGATGCCTCTAGATTTTAAAGCCGGTTTTAATGGCACTATGAGCCGCTAATCTCAAAATCCACTCAACAAAGTTGTAATTTTGCACTTGCAACACTTGAAATAAAAAACTATGTTCATTATTATTGAGCATGTGTTTAGCCACAGCACTACAAGGGTCGGACCTATTATAACAATAGAGATGGTCAAACAGATCTTTATACTAGATCTCTAGTATTACAGTCAGTTTGCCATCATCATCAACTTTATTTATAGATAAGTGTGATGCCTCTACTTTGTAATCTGATATATAGTCTGCAATTGTTTTTAAACAGAGGTCATGAACTAGGATGTTTGTGATATTTTTATATTAGTTTGACAGAGGATATATTTATATTATTGCTCTGCAAAGCAATGTTTGTTAAATATGCTGTCTTGTTTTGTGTTATATATGTTATTTAAATAGGAAGTGATGTTGAATGGATCTAAGCAGGATGTGTTGTCATTTGAATTGTATTTAAACTGTGATTTACAAGAAGTTTGTATTTTATCCATTTTGTGCTTTCATATATGAACTTATATATATATATATATATATATATATATATATATATATATACACACACACACACACACACACACACACACACACACACACACACACACACACACACACACAGGTCTACTTACTTTGTCAAGTAGCCCATACATTGACCACAGAAACAATGACCTCTAATGATGTAGGACCCCATCACACATAGATTATATATATATATATATATATATATATATATATATATATATATATATATATATGGACCTACTTTCCTTTATTGAAAGCACACTTACCCAAATTCCAAAAGAATGAGACCACTCACAAAAGGCAAACTTTACAAAGCCTCAGATCACCAACAGGTATTCACAAGGTAAGTAACCACTTGGCTACCATGTGGACTTTGCCCTTTTCTCCAGTGTAGTACAATCTCAGATGTGGTATACTTAGCTATGGGAGGTGTAGGTGGTGAAGCTCCCCACTTTGGTAGGTTTGAATTTGTTCCAGTTAATTGTTTTGACCTGGTGACCAAGTGGTTACTTACTCTGTGAATTCTGTGATCTGTGGCTTAGTAAAATTGTTTTTTGTACAAGTGGTCTCATTCCTTTGGAATTCTGGTAAATGTACTTTTGATAAGCTTTTCTTAATAGTTTTGAATTTTATTGAGAAAGGCAGGTATAACTTGATTTTTTTAAGACTGCTACCATAAAAGTACTCATTATTATTAACTAAGCAATTAGACTCTTACTCTTTAGGAAGTAGCTAGGAAAGAAATCCAATTACTCATATGTTGCACTTAAGGCTATCCATTTATATTCACGCAAATGTGAATACATTAATGTATCTAGTATTCCAGTTTTGTAATTATTACTGCAAATAATGACTGCCACTTCCACAGAATCTTAGCAAAACAAAAATAAATAAATAAATAAATAAATAAATAAATAAATAAAGGCGGAAAATTCATTTAAGTATCCTCAAATAATAGAGGAAATTGAACTGAAGATTAGAAAGTTCAGATTTAAGAGTTAACAACTGATGATGTGTCATAAAAAGTGAACTCTTTACAAGAGGACTAATTACAGATCATGTTATGGACATAAGTTTGAAAGCTCCAAAGATGTTCTTAAGAAACTGAACACAGTCATTCCCTCATCTAATGCTTTTATCACATTTTGTGCTGTTTTTGAACATGAAATAAGAGATGTTTCAGCATGATAACTGTGGGTTAATATTTTATAACACAACTTAGAGTGAGTACATGGCTTTAAAATCCTTTCAGTAGAATAAGAATAAACAGACCAGTGAAGCTGATCAGGGTATTGCAATCAATACTTTTGGAGAGAAAGTGTTAAGAATCAGCAATTTTCCACTTAACTTACAAAATTATAACATCATACATCAACCTATGTGCATTATAATTCAGAGCACTGGACTTCAAAAATCAGAGTAGACGGTCAGAAAGAGGACTACTTTTTTATTTTATCACTATATAAATTATATCTGCTTGAAAAGACATAATTAGTGATATCAAAACTTTATATAGGCCTAGTTTATTTTTTAGTAAGGTGTTTACCCATAAACAGATCTGACTGTCTGAAGAACATCAGTATCGTAGCAGTTGGTAGGTAAGTATAATATATACAGTTGAACCTGGCTTTGTAGTAGAAAAATAAATGTTAGTGCAAATACTGTCTTTATATCACTTGAATAATATTGAGTCACATTAAACATTTTAAAAATGTTTTACTAAACTATTATTCATGTGTGTCTGTTAATACAAAAGTTATGTAAAACTTTTTCAAAATCCCTGCATGTGACCTGTATTGGATAGTGGGTGATTGGCATAGAAAGCCTTTAGTCAAGCTTATGTGAACCCTCTTAATTGAAAGATTTTGAATATTTTCTTATGAAGTTTTTCTTTTTTTTACCTTCCTACAGATGATCATCAGCTGCCAGCAACTCCTCTCCTCATTAACCTGGTCTGAAGGACCTGCCTCAGACTCCCATGAGCTCAATCCAACCCATTTCAAGGATTGGTAAGGAAATTGATGAAGCTGGTATAGCAGGTTTAATATCAAAATTCTGAGCATTCATACATAAAAATGCAGGATCTTGAGTGAGAAACATCAAAATCCACCCATACCAAAACATACAATATGGGATCCTAGACTTTTCCCCTCCTGCAGCACCCATGTTAGCACTTGTTTCTGTGTTAGCACAATAGGGTGTTTCATGATCCCATACAATTTCAGGGTTTTGTGGAGTATGATGCTTCTACCTTCAAATCCTATATTTTCAATGTATGAGTGCTCATACTTTTGATAGTAAACTGACATATCATCACACTGCTGCCACAGCGTGTGCCTTAACCCATGCCACCCTGTAGCAGCTAAGCAAGGTCTGAAATCACTGCCTTCAGGAAGTACATTATGTTCCTAGTAGACAACTTCTTGACCAAGCAATGTACTGCTTGCATCATGGAGCTCATGAAGGTCTTAATACTCCTATTGCAATGAGTTTAGGTTGCTTTCTTCCACTTAGGATGGGCAAGACAGGATCGGTTACTCATTCCCATACTCCCCTACCTGGATCATCCAGGACTTTCTTATAAACTTAGGCAAATGTGTAATAGAGAATGATACCAATATTAGTACTTATTTCTTTCTTTCTTTGCCACAATGCAAGCTGAAACATTACACACCCACACACAAGGATTCAAGAAGATAGGACACAGAGCAAATAAGAGAATCAGAATATAATGAATAATAGAATATAATGCCATACTGCAAAATGAAAAAACATGATTACTGGTAAGGGAAACCACAATGCAGTGAGCACCAAAAAGGTATAATGAGACAGCAAGGATAGTAAATGAGCAAGAGATTTTATGGTGTAACACAGGACAAGACATGACAGATAATAGACATGCTTTTGGGTGAATCACCCTAATCGGAAATAGGGTACAGGGAAGGAGAAGTTTCAATTCTGTTGCAGAGATCATCCTGATAAGGAATAGTGAACAAGGTCAGGCCTGGCTACTGTCCTATTGTGTTTCACATCAGCATACCATATGTGCACATACTGCAAGATATGCTACAGGGAATGTGGTGTTTCCATCACCTAGGTCACAGCCTGTGCTGAAACCATGCTTCTGATAGACAGTAAGCATTGGTATGTGCTCATTGTTGCTGCAGTACAGTGTGCAATGGTAACAGCATAGTAGCACACAAGGCCATGTTCACCTAACGAAGGAATAGGGCAGTACTGAGATGACTGTCATCACATGCGGATCCACATGTGTACTCATAGGTGTAAAAGCCTTGTCTTAGGACAGGGGGGATAGGAATGGCAGGGCAAGATCATCACACTGAAGACAAAGGTGCAACTACAGATCCCCTTGAGAAGGGGAAAGCTGTGAGAATTCTCATAGCTGGTAGTGGTTTTGATGTTGGAGCTTGGTTGGTAACAAATGTGTAGATGTCCGTAGAACATTCACAGGTTTGGTAGTAGCATGTTCCATTAGTAGAGGACAGTGACTCACATTTGTAAATAGTTGACTCAGAAAAACACATATATACATCTATCATCCGAGCATAATTGGGGTTGCAACAGTATCAACTTATACTACAAGATACTTACATGCTGATAGAGTGTGTACACAATAAGAAGGTAGTAGTCTGTGTGCCACAAGGAGGTAGATATGACACTTATGATCCTGCCTTGCCACAGGTGTGTTATCTGTGTGCATTCAAAGCTCCTAGAGGTAGAGGATCCAGATGAACAAAGCATAACATGTGTGATGACAGTGCTCATTGGTGGCTGATGGTGATGTTGTCATACATATGGAACACTTTGCCACCACATTGGCACCGGTAACAAGGTTAACACTGGAGGACACACTGACAGTACTCATAGCTGAGATGAAGGTGAACTGCTAAGATGAACTTCTGGCATTTCCTGTGTTGATTGCTGGGCATCCTGCTCATGTTTGCCAACCCATTCAGCACAGGAGTCACTAAAACAAACAGTATTGAAGATTTGTTCTGCCTCTGAGGCCCTCACACACAGCATACATGAGATGAGTGTAGGTGGCCATCACCATCATGATGCTAGAGCATGTTCTGACTTGGGATATCAAGCTTAGCAATAAATCCAGTCAGCAGATATGGAGACAGTGATCTTGGTACAATCGACATGGAGGACAAGGCTTGAAGGAAGACTTTTTGACTGACTGGAGTATTGGAAAAAAAAAGATGAGTATCCAAATTTAATAAGCTTTGTAAAAAAAGAAAAAAAATAATCCTAAACTTGTCACTGACTTTGTTGCCATCATCTACATCATCAAAGTTATATAGAAAACCCAGGGTAATTTTGGTATAATGTGTGCCACATATGAAAAAGAGCAAATACTATGTAGCAGTCATGGCAATCAAGAAAGAAAGATACAGTAGGCGCAGTGGCCGTGTATATGGGTTATGTTTTTTGGATGTAGTTTTCAAGGTGGAATGTACATTATGGATGCCGTTACATAATGTAGGAGACAACTAAAATATAGACTATTTTCAAGAGTGCTGAAGTTTTATTCCGCAAAGGATGCACTGGCATTTGGAAATATTGAAGAAACAAAGTTTCTCCTTTCAACATTTCCTGCAGTGATGGACAGGGACTATATATGAATTGTAAAGCAGCGCACTCTTCTTGCTTGGTGGAGGTAGAGGAGGAATGAGGAGGAGCAGGATGACTTGTACCGAAAAGTACGATTACTTCCAGACAGATGTAGTATGAGCGATTTCCTTTAGATAAGTACTTATAATTAGATGCATGTTTATAACAATATTTGGCATTCTTGATTACAGCAGTGTGAAGGTGTATGTTTAATTACCTTTCAAAGGGGAGAACTTCAAAAGGAGCCCATAAACCTATGAACTGTTGGATAACAAATACTGTGACTACCTATTTTTATTCAGAGTAATACATCATACAGAATGGCTACACATGGGTAGAAGAAGCAAAGGATATTTTCTTGAAAATTTTTTAATTTGGACCATTGATATATCTATGAAGAACAAGGGCACAGTATGTAGGGTCCTATTCAAATTCCATTTATTTATTTAGTGAAATAGTAATCAGCTCAATTAAACAATGTTAAAAAGTACAGAATGTTAGTTTAGTATCTGAGCTTGACTTATAAACTGAAGCTTTGCCATGTCATGGAGGCTTTATATATTATATTAACAGTTATACAATACTGTTTTGTTGTCATGCATATAACTGTGTTGCTATAACTTTTTGCATTTACTGTTTCAATGCTTTCTATATATGCAGTACATATAGCATGCTTACTGAGATATTCAAAAAATGTAAGAATAAGATATTACATATGATAAGGACTTTGATGATGAAAAGGTATTGACACAAAATTGCAACTGCAACCAATTATTGAATAAAATTTCAAAAATGCCTTAAAGAATGTTCTACATGATTAACAAGGACAGAGTTAAAACATCTATAATCAAACATTCCAAACTTTATTTTTAATGAAACAGGTGCATCCATTTGCTCGCCTGTCACCACAATAGACAGTGTGAAACCCAGTTGCTCGCTTGCAGTTTCTAACTCAGGGTACAGTAATATCACTTGCCTTCCTTGACATGACGAAGGTAAAACGAGAAAGGGCTGTTTCTGAACAGAAGGCATTGCCCCACCACCAAGTAACCTTGAAAAAGGAGAGAGGGAGGGTGGGCTTCACAGTTGCCAGTACTAAAAGACTGAACATAGCTCCACCCACACCTTATTTTACTTCTTAACACTCCATCCCAACTACCTTGTGTGCTATGTGACTTCCATCTCTCAGTGTAATCTCTCCCATCTATAAAACCTATATCATCCTATCCTGTACCCCCCATTAACTCACTTAATACATCAGGGAATCTAGGATAAATAAGTCCACTGAACACTGTAATTATATTGCTGTTATTAGATAAAAAATAGGAGTATCATATGTCAGCTTAATATTAATCTAAAACATCAATATTGTATTGTTGTTTATAAATAGTGAATGTGTAAAGAGGGTAACTTTTTAAGGTACTTATGTGTTATCGCAACCACATTTTTCCGCCAATGCTGGTTGTTTCTCCTTGTGTCAGCTGGGAGTAATGAAGTATGACAAAACCTCACAGACATGTTGTCTTTAATATGTTCTTGTTTTTAAGAAGGTTTCTCACTTCAACGGCTGAAAAAATAAGGTTTAAAAATAGGTTTCCCCATTTACTGCCAGCATCTCAAGATGTCAGTTAAGCAAGTCCCCATTCCACTTAAAACGTGTTCTGCATTCCTTTTTCTCAGCCTTTATCGCCCCGAGAAAAGAAAGCATCAGGAAAGAAAAGCAAAGCGGTACCCTGTCTAAACTCCTTACAAAGTAATTGGGAAGGGTAGACTGTTAAAACACGATCTTGGTGGTGGGTTTGTAAAACACGAGTAAGGGTTTGCACATTCTAGAATTTGTGGCTAGCATGCTCGAAAGCAGCTAATCCATTGGAAGTGTGAGTGTGTGTCTGTTTAACAACATACGCAATGACTACCCACACTCCTTTCAGGCCAATGTACATATATACACGCAGTCACTGTGATCGCTCCCTGAATTCAATGCTTGACGTCTTTCAAGCACGCTAGTCACAAATCCTCAAATTTGAACCCTTACTCATTTTACAAAGCCACCACCAACATCCCAGAAAAGTTTTTCACAGTCTACCCTTCCTGATTACACTCCCATGTTACTGTTTGAGTAAAAGACAAGAAAGTCCAGCACGTCGGAAATTGTAGTTTTGATAACACATATGTACCCTTTTTAATATAAGGCGAAATAAACATGTATGAAATGACAATGTTCCTTACACAGGGAAATAACACTGGTTAAATCAAAGATGCTGCATTGTATCGGAATGAAGGAAAATGGATGCATTTTATGATAGTATACCTGAGTCTGGGAATATTGAAATTCATTGTCTTAATGTTGATGACTATATTTGTCTTAACCAGGGATCAACATAAATAAGAAGGGAGACATAATAAGAGGACATATATTTTTAGTTTTCTCATCCTGGATTTAAACAAGAGGAGAATTGCTTGAGTGAAGACCTTCAAAACTGAAAACATAGCAGTAGAAGTGGATGTTTGAAGTCAGATGCACGTATGTGCCATGGGATCATTAGAAATGGAAGATAAAAACTAAGTGAATAGTCTTTCTAGTTGTTTTGTAACTGAATGGACAATATCTGTCTCGCTTGTTATGGTTCTGATGGGCAGGTTAGGTGTAGTACTTAGTAGTAGAAGAGACATGATGCATTAGTAAAGTTAAATAACAGAATGTTATAAAAGGAAATGATGTCAGGCTGTGTGTGATGTACAAAGGAGAAAAGGCATTCTTGACTTGCTTCCTGTTTCTTAAGTTGTGACTGGAAAGTAGCTCATACAATAGGTTATAGATGTACTGAAGAAAAAAGTGTTTAAAGAACATTTAATTAAATATATTTAGGAGTTGAGTGACTGTAGACAGAGAAGGGATTACAACTGTATATTATCAGGGTAAAACACTGGGCAAGGTTGACTGGATGCGTATAAAGGTTTTTGAAGAAGCAAGATGGCAGCATATGTTAAAAGTGAGCATTACAAAATGGGAAGTTTTATATGAGAAGAAAGGCAATAAAGGCAATATGACTTATTTAAAAACTATATATATATATATATATATATATATATATATATATATATATATATATATAGATAGATAGATATAGATATAAATATATATTAGGATTGCACTGCTATGGAATAAAGTGAAACAGGGAGGATAATCATATTAATATGACTGTTTCTAGTAGGATGCATCTTTTTATTCAAACAATTATATATATAAAAAGTTAATTTGTACTAATAATTAAACATATTAATTCCAGACAGGAAGATTGTTAGGAATAATGATATATGATACAATAGCACTGATTCAGAAAAAAAATAGCATAACAAAGTGACATTGACATCTGGTGATTTACTTTTTGATAAGACAATCCCCGGGATTCATGAAGTTTGGTGCAAAGACGGCGTTAGCCTTGCACCGACCGTGCAGCACAGAGATGGCGCAGCAGCATCACATGCATATTAATGAAGGCATGCTGCCGTAACGGTCACATGCATAGGAAACGTGTACGAGTGCAGAGGGCTTGTCCAAGCGCTGCACAGCGGCATGAACATGTCGGCTGCATACGCGCAACCTAAAATGCTGACTAGTACAACCTGCCTCTAATAGTAATCACTCCTGTCAGTGTCCATGGATACTGAAATGTATGCAAAGCATACAAGACATTTTTGCGAACACCAAAATAAAAAGTAAACACAAAGGCATATAGCTGAATATTGAGTCCCCATCCCTCGAACAAATGATATTTAAAACCCCGTGCATGTATTCCATTGTAGTGTCGATAGTTATACCAAGTGGAAGTGAAACACATTGTGTTAGCGCACCGCCAATTGCTAAGCCTAGCCCAATGGTTAGGGTTACCACCTGTCCTACATTGTGAGGGTCAGTCCCCCTCTAGGCAGGTGTGTCCATACCAAAACCATTATAAATGTCAAATGTCCGGCAATAGAAGGACATAATTATGTCCCATATTTTATGTAATAGTCCCATACAATACTTATTTCCATATATAAAATACCTAAATGCTACAAGAAACAGAATAAGCAAGTAAACGAAACAGAATAAGCAGCTACACTGCTACAACAATAAAAGCTTATATATAGGCATAAAACTAATGTACTATTCTTTGTATTGACCATGGGTATGTGTTGGCCTGTAAACTCTGATGTGTGTTCCAAAAATGTCCCATCTTGGTCATATGAAAAGGTGGCAACCCTACCAGTGGTCAGAGCATTCGCCCAATATCTGCCCATTCGCGGTCCAAGTAGTCCTTGTCAGGACGGCCCATAGATGAACAGGTATTACCCAGGTCTACCTACCATGTCATGAAAGATAAGTATTTGCGTGTACCTATGTGTGTGAAGTACAGCATGTGGATGATCAGAAATGCTAGGGTAGTCCTCACAACCATATTGGTACCAGAGATATGTAGTGTACGCAGTGTGTTCTGTTGACTGTGCCATGGGCCATCAACTAAAGAAGAGATGGCTGGTGTCTGTGGAATATGGGGGTGGGGGGTGACAGGTAATATAATAATTCGCCATGGGGAGACTGGGTTGGATGCACAATAGGTGAACTGGAGGTCTACGAGGGAGAAGTGGGTGAATCAGGAAGATAACCAAAGAACAAATATTCACATCCGCAATACAATCCCACAAACATATGAACATTTAAAAGTGCAATACACATGTACAAAAACGTTACCGGCGCATACCCACATAATGGTCTGGCCTGAACTGAGCTATCCAAACCCAACACACCTGGATACATAATTGAATACCCATTATCCCCTTCACAGCACACCACCCTGTCTTCCTGAACATCCACCAAAACCACCCATACTCGGGCTGCTAGACAGGAGCAGCCATATCTGCACATAGTGACCCCTACCCATAT
>NC_056735.1:1537047561-1537100061 GCF_019279795.1 Protopterus annectens
CTTGGCAATGCTATGGTAGGCTGTGGCAAGTTTCTGAAGGTTAGATTTTGAAAGGCTTATGAGAGAAGGAGAAGCATACAATAATGTAGAGATGAGATGAGTATGGGCTAGAGACACCCTGGTGGTAGGTGTAAGAAAGGGCTTAAGTCTATAGAGGGCACCTATCTTTGTATTAACTGTTTTGATGGTTAGGTCAATGTGGCAATCAAAGTTTAGTTGATTATCTATTGTAAAGCCTAAATGTTTAGTGGAAGAATCAGGTGTAATGATAGTGCCATTATTAGACACAATAGAAAAGAAGAAAGGGCAGACTTAAGGGTTGGGGAAAAGAGTAATAATTTGTTTTTTTGGGGGATTCAGGAGAAGACAGATATGTTGGAACCATTTTTCTGCTGCTGTAAAGACTTTTTGGGTGATAGAATGAAGTTCAGCTGTAGAAACAGCAGAACAGATTAGAGTTGAATTATCTGCATACTGAATACATGTGGATGTTGGGAGTGAAGTAGACAGGTTTTTTATAAATATGGAGAAGAGAAGGGGACCTAAGATGGAACCTTGAGGGACACCGATAGTGACTGGGAGCTGAGAGGATAGATGGCTGTCCCAAAGGACTGCTTGTTTTCTATCTTTCAAATAAGAGTCAAACCAGTGCAATGCTGAAGAGTCAAGTGAGAGAGATTTCAGAGTATCTAGCAAAAGTTGATGGTTCACCATATCAAAGGCTTTAGAGAGGTCAAGAAATAAAGCAGAGGAACATTGGTTGTTATTGCGATTTTTGTTGATAGTATCTGTGAAGGAGAGAAGTGCAGTGGAAGTACTATGGAAAGGTCTAAAACCATGTTGGGAATCTGCAAGTAGGCTATTATGCAAAAGATGGTATAAGAGTTGTTGGTGTATACAACGTTCCATAATTTTAGATAGAGGTGATAGTAAGGCTATAGGATGGAAATTAGAAAGTTCATTAGTGTTACCTCCTTTATGCAGGGGAATTATATGGGAGACCTTCCAGAGGGAAGGAATAGTAGATTCGGTTATAGTTCTGTTAATTAAAATAGAGACTGGGTATGCTAGTTCTGCTGCTGCTAGCTTCATATATTCATCTGGTAGTTGGTCAGCTGAAGGGGTGCATGGTTTAAGTTTTGAGAGTAACTTACGTATGTGGGTTGTGGAGACTGTACTAAATTTTAGAGTGGGGGTGTTATTTTGAGGAGAGGTATTTTGAAGGGAGGTGAGGGGAGTCATGGTCTTTGCTAGAGAGGTGACTGTTTCCGAGAAGAAGTTATTGAACGTATTGGCTATTGTATTGGGAGGGGTCTGAGCTAAGTTAGCTGGAGTAGGTGTTTTGGTATTCCCTGGATGGAGCAGTTTATTAATTCCTGACCAGAATTTGTTGGGGTTATGGTTTTAATTTTGTTGATATTGAAGGTAATAATTTTTTTTATCAAGATGGGTGAGTTTTTTTGTAGTATTTCTGAGGTGTTTGAAGTTTTGATAGTCAGTTGGGTTTTTAGTAGATCTCCATTTTGCCCATAGTTATTCCTTAATAGCATTGTTTGCTTGGTTTCTTTAGAAAGACAAGGGGCAGCTTTGGATCTTGTTCTAATTAAGCGAGAGGGGGCGTGACACTCAAGAATTTGGAGGAACGTGTTATTAAAATATGTAACTGCTTCATCAAGTGGGAGGTGTTTTAGAGCTGACCAGTTACATGCATTAAGTTCATTAAGGAAAGTTGGAAGGTTAAAGTTTTTTTGTTATGTATAGTACGATAGATAGCCTGCTTGAGATTGTTATTTTTTTGTTTAGTTATGTAGGTAAGAAGATGGCCGCTGATACTGTCTGGGAGTATTCCTGTTTTATATGAGAGGGGATTATTGTTGACCAATATCCAGTCCAAGATGGAGTGTTTATTGGTAGATTTGTGAATCCTAGTAGGGGAATTTATGGTTTGTTGAAAACTAAAGAGGTTGAGGTGATGGGTGGATTTTGAGGATATACAGGAGTTCCAATTGATATTAAAGTCTCCTAAGATAATAGTTTCCTGTGGGAAGTTACAGGAGAGCCAGCTAAGAATGTTTTCAAGTATATTTAAGTTGTTGCCAGGAGGGATATAGGAACATATTATATATATGGCTTTGCTTTTATTTACTTGGAGTTTGCTACAGAGTATTTCAGCATTGGCAGGGGAGGGAGGCTGGGAGTCAATTGAGGTCACTTGCAGTTCAGATTTATAAAGTAAGGCAACTCCCCCACCCTTTTTGTTTAGACGATCCTGCCTTAAAATGTTATAGCCAGGAGGAATAATTTAATTGTCTTTGGTACCTGGTTTAAGCCAGGTCTCAGTAAGACAGAGGATATCAAATGAGTAGAGGTCAATTACAGCATGGAGTTGTGTAATTTTTATTGTTGATGCTACGAATATTTAGGTGTGCTATTGAAAGGGAGTTAGAAGAGAAAGGTGAGCTCAAGTTGTTAGTTTGGTTTGAGAGGGTGTGGAGGAGGGAATCATGTGGGACATGTATTAGGATGGCCCTGTGGGTGCAAGTAATATTCCGATGTAGACATAGCAGATGCCCATACCTCCCAAACCTTAAGAGCACATCTACTGGACAGTCCATAAACCATCGGGGGGAACACATAGGGACCATATAATTGAACTGTCCCCGATTACCAGGGATGTCTGTGATTACGAATCAAAATCTAACACAGTCCCAACAAAACACTCCTAGAACTAGTGATATTAGGGGGAAAGGTGGCGTAATACATGTAATGAATAATGACAACATGTAAGAGTCCTAAACAGCATGTACCTCAGACAATGTGTATGAATACATATGTGCTCTGGGTCCGTCAATGTGTCAGGTTAATAGCACCGACCTTCTAAATGTGTCCCTGAGGTAGTTATGCAGTGTCCCTGATTCAGTGTTCATTTTCTCCATTTGTATGAGAGGTCTGATAGTGAGAGAAAGCGCATATTCCGCTAACTATCTTAGAAAGTTGATAAAATAATAAGGTTGCGGTTACCAACTGTCCACCTTTGCGAGGAACACTCTCCTTTGGACAGTTGTGTCCTGCAAAATAACTGTAATTATGGCAAATGTCCTGTGATTTAGGGCAAAGATTACCTATATTGTCTGTAGTAGTTGCATAAAACAATTATGTTCACCTAAAACACCTAAATATTATAAGTAACAGTATAAGTAACTATAATGCTACAAGAGTAACCTTTTATTTAGGCAAAAGAGTGAAGTACTCCCCTTTCTAATGGCTGTGGGTATGTGTTGCCCTGCAAAGTCTGACATCTCTACATACAGGTCCTATAGGGTTGTCACCTTTCCAAATGGCCAAAGTGGGACATGTTCTGTAGAAATATCAGACTTTCCAGGACAAAACATACCTACAGCCGTGCATAGTACAGGATTATACTTATTTGCACAAATAAAAGCTTAATCTAGTTACATTTGAATTGCTTATGCTACTTCACAAAACATATAGAAGTTTCATATATATAATAACTGTTTTATGCAACTATGAATGAAACGTAGAATATAATAATGTCCTGTAATCAGGACATTTGCTATGCCTTGATTATTTTCACAGTGTCCCTCACAAAGTGGGACAGGTGGTAACCCTAAAGTCCCATCTTGGCCAATTGAAAAAGTGGCAAACCTATAATAGGTATGCGGTAGCATGACTTGGCTGAAGGATTTGGCTCCCACAACCCAACTACTTGTCTGTATTGAAGAGTCTCGGTTCCCATGTATCAGCCAGTCAGCAGCAGATTTTATGCGGAACACACAAATATGATTAATTCACCATACAGGCCGCTGATTCCATACAGTCGAGGAACACACAATTAATATGATTAATTCACTGGACAGGCCACTGATTCTGTACAGTCGAATGCAATGCCGTCGCCTAATGGGCAGCCATTCCCAATACTGTAGTCAGGAGCAGCCTTAGATCAACTGGTGCCCTAAAAGAAGGGCACAACGGCACCCCCCCACCACACCACACCACCAAGTGCTCCCATCCTGGTCTACCTACACTAAATAAATACTGGTAAAGTGCCCCCACTAAAGCGGCGCCCTAGGCTGCCTATGCCTAAGGCTGGCTATGACTGTAGTCATATAGTCCGATGTGATAGGCATCACAAGGTGAGAGCAGATTGTATGAGGAACACACAAATATGAATGATTCACCGGACAGGCTGCTGATTCCGTACAGTCGAACGCCATGCGGTCGCCTAATAGACAGCCATTCCTGTTACTGTATTCATGTAGTCCAATGTAATAGGCATCACAAGGTGGGAGCACATTGTATGATGTACACACAAACATGATTGATTCACTGGATAGGCCGCTGATTCCATACAGTTGAATGCGATGCAGTCGCCTAATGGGCAGCCAATCCTGATACTGTAGTCATGTAGTCCGATGTAATAGGCATCACAAGATAATATTGTGGTCCCTCACTCCCACCCAGGGGTGTGAGTGATAGATGCAAGCACCAATGTTGGTGCATTTGCAAGTGCGAGAGCAGGCAGGTGTAGGCGTTTTTGGCTACCAGTATGTGAGTATTGCACTGGTAAAGCAATGTAGAGGCTAACCGAGCATAAGAGGCTGTAACCAGAGGTCAGCAGTACTTAACACCATGCAAACCCACACACGCCCACTCCCAACTGCTTCAATGTGTCTTACTCTCTCCGTATCCAATGGGCTTGTTCTGCCCTGCAACCAAATAAACGTCCTTTGCAAGGGTCAGAACCAGGACCCTGTGCACACAGCTAATGTGCATTTCCAATATGCCATGACAGATATACAGACAATGGACAGTACCACAAATATATCATACAGCACAGTCATTCAATAGTATAGGAATGAATCCCATCATGTAGATGTACATGTGAGTGTTTATGTCCAGCATATAGGTACATACATATATAGACATGTATCAGGAACATATCATGTGGCAACAAAACATTACAAATGAATAAAACAGGAAACACCAGCGACGCCTGTATTATGTAGTGGTGTTTCTCTATGTGATCACAAGACTCCCTCAGACAGACATATGTCAGTCATACACACAAATAGTTGTACATTGGCTGTATACATCACTCTGTGCATGTAATGTACATTAACACAACAGTACCTGTCCAATCATTATGTGTGAACAGTACTCTTGCAAGGTGCTGTGTGCAACATCGTCATCATGATAAAGGTAAATGGGGGGGCCGGTAGTGTTTTGTGTACAGTGGGGTCATCCTCATCATGTGTACCTGGACCATGTAGGAGTGATTTTCATACCAGGATTGTGCACCTGAGGGACAGGGATGAGGATAACAGGAGTATGCTATGATGCATATTACAAGAGTTTCATGTGTCCAGTGGCCACATGTGTGTAATGGACAGCTATGTATAGGGCAGATGTTGTCCTAGGAGCTGAATGGCTTTATGTATTCGTAGGTGAGGGTCAGATGTTGGGGAAGGAGTGTAGGTATGGCCGTGGAGGATAGGTAGGATCACGGAAAAGACAGCATACAGAGTTGGTATATGTCACATGTGGGGGGGAGGGGATATACCCAGGACGGGGATGGGTCTTTGGCATTCAAAAGCCCATGGGAACAGTGGGACGGAGGTCCCCAGCCATGGGCAACTGCCACTGCACCTACACAGCTGCAAAGGAGGCAGTGCTGGTGGCTGTCCAGGAGGGACAGCATCACCCTGTAAATGTAACACTCCGCCCTTGAACTGGCATATCTGGCTTCGAAACCTCTTAGAGAGCCACCAACGCAACACATCAGGGACCTCATGACAGCAGATATGTACCTGTCTGGTCCTGCTCCCAAGGAGGACATGCTCCATCCTCAGTGATGGTACCACCAGAAGGTGGTGCAGAGTCAACAGAGGTTGATGTCTATGACTGGACCCCAGATGTGCTAGTGCTCAGTACCATGGTCAGCTGAAGTGGGACAGGAGGTTCTGCCAGGACCTCCCAACCCATTCAGCCTATGGTGTTGTGTTTTACACCCACATATGGCTTAGTGATAGACAACAGCATACAGGATTATCTACGACAGTATGCACAGATATCACCAGCAACCCAACACAACAGATGGTATACATTTGCAGAGGGAGCACAACACATGCATATATACTGCATGCCAATTGTACAATGTGTAGTAGACTTTTGACCACAGCTATGAACACTTGCCCATCATTGGCTTGTCACTGTGAATCCCACACAGTGTCGGTCATGCCACTGTCTCATGTGACACATGTCCTGTCAGGGATGTGATGGCAGTAACACATCCCTATCATCATGTACTGTCTGCAATCCTCACACCATGCTTCTGCTGTGCACAGATGTGTATTCAGTGTGTAACACAGGAAACAAATGGTTGCACACACTGACCAGTTCACAGATGGCCCTACAGCTGGGGGTCCCTCATGAACAGAGTACTGTCATGTCTGTATTGTAACATGCAGAATAGCCATTACCAGACACGTATTAAACAGGCAGTAGTCTCAATGCAGCATAGCTACACTTACATGCTGTAGTCATGTGTGGCACATCACCCTCCTGTCTTTAGGCTATTTCCCACTGTGGAAAATGATTGAGGTACATCCAGATATCATCTGTGATGTCATGTCAGAACATCACATCCAGGTACCACTCACAGCGACTATCATGGCCAGATAACAACATGTTTCCCTAGGTAGTGTACTGTGTTTATCATGCGGATGGCTATGGGAACACCATCACAGCTGTACCACATGCAATCAGCTAGCGGAGGACTGCAATAGGTGCAGAGGTCATCACCTGACCATTTCCATCACTTACAAACACATGCTGCTGCTGTGCAGGTGTACACCTTCACATCCACCAGAGAAGTGTGTGGGTTGGACAGGCAATGTACACCAGGGAAGGGCTTGGAGACTTAACCATAAGCATCATCTGCCACACGCCAAACAGTACAGGAGTCAAACCCCTGACTACTCATTACTATTACATGTGCATGACATTACTACATGTGCCACAAAGGCGACATGTTGCTGTGCTGTAAGAACATATGTGTGTAGGTGAGTGAGTGACATCTGCAAGAGATATAGTAGACATACATTAGGTGTGGCACACATCTCAGTCCATGTGAACAGATGCCATTGCCACAAAACCGCTCTCCCTAATGGACACGCATTGACATCTTTTCCAGGGCCACAAATACACAACAAAACTACTTAGTTTGCCACACTACAGTAATGCACAGGACCACATGCACCACAGGGGATATCTGGAGGTCCTATGGGCTAGGGAATGTGAAACTGCTTGACAACTGTTGGTATGTCAACAAGGTTTATACTGTGAGTGACTGTGGTTGGGAGCATCACAACCCACACTCAAACACAGGGTGCCAGTACTGGCATGCAGGTATGCATTGCCCCATGGGTGTGTAGGGTTTGGCTGTGCAAGATGGCTGTACAAGGCTGGGTGAGGGGTAATCCTTGCTATCGTGTCACACGACAATGGTGTGCAGTGCAGGGGTGTATTGTCTGCAATGTCCCACACAGATGGCTATTGCATTATCTGGCCTGACATCCTGGTTACCAATGTGTTGGGCCATAGATTTGCAATGCATGCCATGTCTGTGTTTGATAGTCCTTCACATGGACATTGCCTGGGATGTGCATGTCCCACAATACTGTACAGTGACATGTCCAGGTGTACCTGTTTTGGCAGACACATGTTGTGTACACAGCCTGTTATAACCCGATATGGCAATACTGGCCTGGTGTGGCAAAACCTGCTTATATTGAGCAGGTCGGCCCTGCACCTGCATGGATAGTATAATACAGGTATTCCGTGGTGTCAGTGGCATGGGTCCATACAGGGCACATGTGTACAGCATTGTCTGGCCTTTGTGGATCACATTTGATGGCACCACATATGTTGCAGGCATTCAGTGTGGAACATAGTGAAGGCACAATGTCCGCATATATGTGCCTGTTGTACCACTGTACAAGGTGCCATGTCCTCTGCAGGCCACTGCATTCAAACCATGCCTACTATCTGTCCTCAATGTGCATGTTACAGCAACATAGTGGGATATCCTAGGCAAGTTTGTGCATGGCGCATGGGTGTGGGACATATATCGGGTACTAGTAGGGCTACATACTTAGTTCACCAGGCCTTTTTCCAGATGTATGGGTATGGCCTACCAACACAGTGCCATGGCTGACCAACAGCTGTACTCCTCGTGAGGTGGCCAATGTGTCATAAGACGGATACCATATAGGAAAACTACAAAACCTGCTCCCAAACATGTCCAATGGTAAGACAATCACATTGTTAAGTTTGATAATACTTTAAAAGTGAAGACAAATAGTTTTTTCTCTTCTTCAGTAGTTTTTAATAAATAACAGTACACATGTGCGGGACGCTCATGGAAAGCACCAGGGAGACTCCCAGAACAAAGGAATAAACAATCTTATATACTGGTGATATTGCTGACAGTACAAAAATATAAAACTGAACCAATTAGATCATTACACAGGGCAATTAACCAATTAAAGGTTTACCTGTAAACATAAGACAATTCACATCATCATATTTCCAGGCAGAAGAGACAATCAGATATGTTTCCATAAAAGGCACATTTCCTGCTTTCAGGCAGACACTTGTTTGTTCAGTATTTTTCCATTATTCACAGTTCAAAGTTCACAGTACTCAGTACATCTATGTTTATACAAACTGTCACATACTCAATTCCCTTGAAACACATGCTTTGGCTGTTCATATTCTACAATCTCCCATTTGATGCTGTGTAAGCATCATCATTTAACTTGTCATACATTTGCCACAGATCTAGCATAACTATGCTACTAGTCTTTTCATCATTGAGAGACATTTTCATTTCATTATCTATAGTCATAATTGCATGCATATAAAATTTAGGCACTTTCTTCACAGTTTTTGAAGACATTAATTTCAAGATCAGTGCTTTGATTACAAATAAGACAATGAAAGCAACAATTGCTAATACTGCAATTAACAAAATCAGTTTCAACAGTCCACCACCCCAACCTGAGAACAGGTTGGTTAACCAAACCCATGTTGCGTTATCAGCCTCTTTGGCCTCTGAAAGTTTGGAAATTCTCTGAATCAGTTTAAGGTGACTTTCAATTTTGTTTGTGCTGATTGTCAGGAATAAAAGTACAGCACTCCTCCTGGACTAAAGACCAAGTTCCTCCTTTTGCAGTTGGGGTGAAATTGAGGGCCATACGGTTTTGGAGTACTACAGCCCTCAGAGCAGTCAGTTCATCAGTTACTAGTTTTAAGGCATAAAATGTTGCATTGCTCAATATTTCGAGCAGTTTAGATAACTTTCTCAGTTCCCAAATTGATTTCACTGATCTGTATGATGGAATTATACCAGCCCATGATATTACATCATCACCCAAGTCCATATGGGACAGTCCTTTGGTACTAGCATGAGCCAAGTCATGATAATAGATCCGTGAAGCATCAACTTTGCCTACCGGATTGGCAGACTTCTTGACCTCTTGAACATTCCAAATTTTTCCCTTAGGTAATGTAGATACATGTCGGATAGCTGGAACTAGGTAACCCAGGAAACAGCTGACAGACCAGTTTCCTGGTAGCCATTTATATGCTTTTTTTCCGCACACAAAATAACAGTTCTACTTTAATGGTGATATTGATAGGTTTGAAATGATCCCCAATGTCCTGCAGTCCTTGGAATATTTTCGAATAAACAGTTTCTATTTTCTGGGAAAAGTTAGCTATAGAGTCCTTAACAAGTCTTTTTACAGGTGAAAAGTCTGTTACACAACCCAAACTGTCTGCAGTGCAGTTATATACCACTGTTTTGTTATAAAGGATCCACCCGGCTCTGGTTTTACCAAGTTTTTGAAAACACACAGTTCCGTTTTGACGGAGGGACAACTGTAATGCTATTTTGTCCTTTGAAATAACATTTGATGCATCGTAGATCAAATTTGTCCAGGTTTCATTAACCCCTAAAGCGACTATATTTAGCATCAATCCCCCATGAACAGTAAGAATAGCAGTGCAAACTTAACAGTCTGAGATGTTGAGGGATGATGCATAAGCGTATTTAATGGCTTGATAGGTGTTGAAAGGTGGATGTTATGCAGTTTGTTTGGCATGAGGCATAGTTGGAGCAGGAAATAAAAATGGTTACAGTAAAAATATTAAAACGACAAGAATAACCACCAAAATAGTTGTGTAGTAACTTTGTGGAAATGGTGGTTGCACCTGTATTGTTTTGGGAGGGTTAGATTGTCTAAATGGATAAACATTAGGCATTGTTAGGTGCTCGTACAGTATGACTTTGAGTACGAGTAGCAGTAGGTGGAGAAGCAGGAGTAACAAAAGGTAGAGGTTGTTGACTTTTTGATGGGATGACCTTTTTATCGTGTGATATGTGAATCCAGGTGGATGAGCCTTGTAGTTGAACCACTGACGATGTCATTAGTAGAAACAGGAAGGGCCCCTTTCAGCGTGGTTGAAGCACTGCTTTTTGAGAGAATGACTTGATGTACACCCAATTTTTGGGTTGTAGTGCCGAGGACAGGAAAGGATTAGGGATATGTTGAGCCGCTGCTACCTGGCAATATTGAAACTGTAAAAAAGAAACAAGAGAAGTGCAATACTTAAGAATATTATGATTAAATGCATTAGACTCAGAAAAGGGTGGTGGAGGAGTCATGGGCATACACATAGGGTGACCCATGAGGATTTTATGAGGAGAAAGACCTTTAGTAGGATGTACTTGTGCTCTCATAGAGAGCTGGGCTAGAGGTAGGGCCTGTATCCAAGTGAGGCCTGTTTCAGTAGTAATTTTTGCCAGTCTGTTTTTTAGTGTCTGACAGTGAATTAATTAACTGAGCTGTAAAATGTGTTGCACGGTTTTAATATATATATATGACAGGGAACACCAAATTGAGGTATAAATTTAGAACAAAGTTTTTTAGCAACTGAGATAGCATTATTTTTCACACAAGGGTAGGCTTTTAACCATTTAGAAAAAAACATTAACAACAGTTAAAACATATGTAAAATGTGCACAAAGTGGTAATTTAATAAAATTCCATTGCAAAGCGCAAAATGGTCCCAATGGTTTTGGCAGTGGTTGTGTGGGAGCCATAGTGCCTTTTGAAATGTTATACTATAAACAAGTGGAGCATGTGCTCAAAAAAAATGCTGTACAGAAGCAGAAAGTCCTGGGGCAAACCAATCCTTTTGGATTTGTTTTATTAATGCTTGTAACCCAACATGAGCTGACAAGTGATATGCTTTAATGAGGGAATTTAGCATGGATATGGGACAGACCAATTTGCCATTTGGATGTTGCCAGATTAAATTAGAGCATTTAAAACAATTTTGAGCTAGCCATGTTGTTCTTTTTGATTTTTAAACCTTATTCTGTAAAGCTTTTAGCACTGTAGCATTAAAAGTTGTAATATATTGTAAAGGCTATAAAAAGTTACCCTGAACAGTTTGTGAGAGAGCAGCCTGTTTAGCAGTCCATTCAGCAAAATTATTGCCCTTACTTTTAAAAGTGTAATTGGATTGATGGGCTGCGCATTTAACAACAGCAATTTTAGAAGGTAACAATAAGTCTTGTAATAAATTATTGATATAAAAATGGATTTTAATGGGTGTTTTGGAAGATGTTAAGAACCCTTGTATTTTTCATAATATGCCAAAGTCAAGAATACCACTATGGGCATAACGGGAATCAGTATAAATAGTAACAGACTTGTCTTTATCTATTTTGCATGCATTCGATAATGTCACTAGTTCCGCGGCCTGCACGGAGGCACCTGTAAGTAATTGTGCTGATTTTAAAACTTTAGTCGGTGGACAGATTGACCAAGCTGCTTGGAATTTTTTGAAGTTTGTTTGTAAGCAGGATTCATTAACAAAAAGATTTAAATTCTGATTTTGCAAAGAAGTGTCATACAAGTGTAACCTAGGAGAAAGAACAGAGTTAACTACAAGCAGACAATTACGTGGTTTGCCCTCATTCGAAGTTAGTATTAAAGAGGCAGGGTTCAGTGTTGGGCAGCGTATAACTTGTAGGGCAGGATTATTTATTAAACTGAATTTATATTTAGTAAGGCATGCATTTGAAAGATACTATGTTTTTGTTTTGAAAAATAATGCTTGAATTGCATGTTTGACTGCTAGTACTGTATCATGTGCAAGGATTAGTGGAGCTGCCATATCAATGAAAACAGCAGCAGCTGCTACGGCCCGTAAGCAAGCTGGGTAACCAGAGGCAACCGGATCTAGCTAAGTGCTATAGTAAGCAATAGGTTGGTAGCCTGTAGTACGTTGCTGGGCTAGGAGATGCAAGGCAGTTTTGTTTTGCTCACAGCAAAAGAAAACAAAAGGTTTGGAATAATTTGGCAACCCTAAGGCAGGATGATTTATCAACTTTGAAAAGATAGTGTATACTAAATAGAACAGAGTACTTATATTGTTTTAGTTTTTTGTTTTGTTTTAATTGAGGAATGGACTAAACTTCAGTTAAGGAAAAGATTGCATTTTTTTAGCACTATTATTTACAGCATGTACCATTTTGCTCATATTTTTAATCATAACTTGTTGTGTTATTGCAACTGTTTATAACCTGCAGCATATAAAACGATTTTAAGCTGTCATTATTATTATTACCCTTAAAACTATTACCACAGGATGTATAAACCCATTTAGCAATTTGGTTTCAGATGATGACCATGTTGTAAATATGTTTAACTAATTATGGGCAGTCTCAGCTTTTTATGTTTTATTATTAACGCTGGGTTATGTGTAACCACTCATACAAACTGTGGTGCCACTTTAAATAAACATTTTGAAATTTGAAGGCAATATTGTCTATTTATACACTAAATTGTAATCTGTGTATTAAAGATATTTGTAATGACTTACTAAATAGTATGATTTTATTGTGCTTGTAAATGTACAATTTGTGAGATATTTTGTCCTACTAGTTTTTATACTAAGCTTTTTTAAATCTGCGTTTGGTAACTTTACAACTTGTAATATTGATGTGCAATATTGTTTTTTGGGTTTGTTGTCTTATTATGGTACAAGTGGATGGTATTTTTATTACTTGATTTGTATGAAGTACTGGCTTATTACCCAGAATGGTAAGTATTTTAATTTATGGTCTTTTTTATGCATTTTTGTGCTATTTGTACAAATAGAGTATTGGTAGAAATCATACATGTTTTTTTCATTAAATTTATTTTTATTTTTGTGTTATTGCTAACATTTTTTGTATGATGTCTTTTCTTTTTAAACCTGTTATATTTTGAAGGGGTAATTTACAGCATTTAATAGAGACTTAGCTGTTTACTGAAATGTTTATGTCAGCCTTTGATTTTTTTTTTTTTTTTATGTATGCCTGACCTTGTTTAGCTAACCATGCAGTTACATTTGTGTTAAATGTTATTTTTATAAAGGTACATGCTGTATGCTTTTTAGAACTGAAGTTGTCTTGTGATGTGTTTTCTGTAGCATTTTTTTTTTCAGCTTACTGTCATTTGTGAAATGTTATAATAAACAACCCTGATTTTTTTTTTTTGTTTGGCATTTTACCAAAAGGAGTCCACTGAGTACAATACTTACAATAAGAATCAAATGTGTTTATGTTTATTAAAACTTGTTTGTTGTAATAACTTTTTGGGAATACCTTTAAGAACCTTTGCACAATGCTTGGCATTTTGTCTTGTATGTTTGTTTGTAAAAAAAAAAAGAGACAAACTTAATTGAGCATTTGCTCCCCCTTGTTTTGAAAGTGATGCATTTTGCTGCTGATTACTGTAAACAATGACTTTCACTTGATTTGTGTGGTCTAGCAAAGTCTTGTTGTTTTTACTTTGACCTTATAGTCAAAAGGCCCTATTTGTTTCGTTAATCACACTGCTCTGTGATGTCTTTTAACTATTTTAGATGTTGTTTTACATTTAACAAAGGTCTGTTATGTCCAAGCTGTGGATTAAAAGGTAGTTGTGTGGGTATTTTCCTGCCTGTCATGATTTCAAATGGTGAAATCCTTGTCTTGTTGTTTGGGGTAGCTTTTACCCGTAGTAACATAATTTTTGGCAAATGTTGCACTCACGCAGCATTTTTTTTTCTTTTAACTAAGTTTTATTTATGAAATATTGTAATTGCCTTTGTTTTCATGTTTAGAATGATGCAAATGAAATGCAGATGTCTGTGTTGAATGCTATGTGCCTTGTCTCGCAGCTGCATCTTTATTTATAGTCCTTGAAGCATGTTTTAGACACTGAACATTCAGCTTGTCTCAAGCTGTACCTGACTTTGTTACATTGTATGAATGAATGCTGCTTTATTTGATTCCATGCTTTTAGCTAAGACCATTTTAACCCTTCAATATTTGTATGCTAGTAAAGAGAAATACATGTACTTAACTGACTATATTATTTTACATATATTATAGCAACAGATGTGTATATACATGTAACTAGCAAATGGATGTGCACATGCATTTATGCATTTTAAACCTATTTATTACTGTATAAATGTTCTTTGTTTTATTTTAAAATGCAAAACTGTTTATGTTAGTAGAAACACAGTGGGAAACAAAACTTTTAGCCTCTTTTTTTTATGTTTATCCTTAAGACTATTGACGGCCGAGTCCTTTTACCTTTGTTAAGCCTCACACATGCAATTATTAAAAGCTGCCCAACACAACCCTGGTAATCTTCCTTTCCTTTTTAACTTTTTTGCAAATTAATCAATATACCTTTATTAAAACTACCATTTTCAGGAAAGGCAAGGTTACTGTCATTTTTAGTTAGGGCGATCCACTGGTTTAAAAACATACAACTGTCCCGGGACACATGATAAAACCTATAACCAGCTGGTGTACCTTTTTTTTGGCTTATTTATTTTTCTCACACTTGCTTCCATTTTTACACAATACCCCACTATCACAATAAGCTATACCTGTTTACTACAGGTTTAGCTAAGGCGTTATGAAAATGTCTTGTTACCCCACTCTCATACAAGAAACTATACCTGTTTAACACAGGCTTAGCTAAGGCATTATAAAAACATCTTATTACCCCACTATTATACAAGAAGCTATACCTGTTTAACACAGGTTTAGCTAAGGCATTATAAAAATGTCTTATTACCCCACTCTCATACAAGAAGCTATACCTGTTTAACACAGGTTTAGCTAAGGCATTATAAAAACGTCTTATTACCCCACTTTTATTCCTCCTTTCATACGTATGATGCCAGTATTTTCCGTATTAACCCCGCTCTCATACTGCACATTTAAAAGCAGAGAAAAAATGCATGCCACTTACGTTAAAACGACTGAATGAGAGAAATGATATCTTTTGCTACTGCACAAAAATTTTTTAAATTTTTAAGGCAGACAGACAGAGATGAAGAACACACTGCAAAAACAGAAAAGTCTGTTATGGGCCCTTTTATTAGCAGTATTTTTTTTACTTCCTGACTGCTGCAGCTTGTTCCCAATTCAGACCCGAGTCACGGCACCAATTGTTAAGTTTCATAATACTTTAAAAGTGAAGACAAATAGTTCTTTCTCTTCTTCTGTGGTTTTCATTAGCTAACAGTACACACGTGCGGGAGCCTCATGGAAAGCACCAGGGAGACTCCCAGAACAAAGGAATAAACAAGCTTATATACTGGTGATATTGCTGACAGTACAAAAATATAAAACTGAGCCAATTAGATCATTACACAGGGCAATTAACCAATTAAAGGTTTACCCGTAAACATAAGACAATTCACATCATCATATTTCCAGGCAGAAGAGAGAATTGGATATGTTTCCATAAAAGGCACATTTCCTGCTTTCAGGTAGACTCTTGTTTGTTCAGTATTTTTCCATTATTCACAGTTCAAAGTTCACAGTACTCAGTACATCTTAGTTTATACAAACTGTCACATACCCAATTTCCTTAAAACACATGCTTTGGCTGTTCATATTCTACAATGGCCACCTCTACACAGGCTCTGACAGACAAACACTTGCCATGTCCTGTATACAAACCCCTACCGTATCACACTGCAGCAACATGCATTTAGGGCACATGCTACGACAGATACTACAAAGCACTGTACTTGTCTCACGCAGGCAGACACACACACACACGCACACACACACTTGGCATGTCTGGGATTAGAACACCGACCTAACTACTTTACTACACTATAGTATTACGCAGTTACAGAATGCGCTACTGAGATTATTGGGACACAGTACCCCCAGAGGTGTATTTGTAGATGGGTGACATCATCAGGCTTGCCAAATGTGGGTATAAGAAATGTATGGAGTGTGAGCAGACTAAAAGCATTATTCAGTCCTTAGGCAAACAGGGGGACACACATGGCAAGTGTGGGACTAAAACACTGACCCAACTACTTTATTACACTACAGCATTACGCAGTTACAGAACACGCTACCGGGATTACTGGGACACAGCACTCCCCAGATGTGTATTTATAGATGGGTGACATCATCAGTCTTGCCAAAGGTGGGTATACAAAATGTATGGAGTGTGAGCAGTCTAAAAGCATTACTCAGTCCTCAGGCAAAAGAGGACACACACCCACACACGGCAAGTGTGGGACTAGAACACTGACCCAACTACTTTATTACACTACAGCATTACGCAGTTACAGAATGCGCTACCGGGATTACTGGGACACAGCACTCCCCAGATGTGTATTTGTAGATGGGTGACATCATCAGCCTTGCCAAAGGTGGGTATACAATATGTATGAAGTGTGAGCAGTCTAAATGCATTACTCAGTCCTCAGGCAAAAGAGGACACACACACACACACACACACACACACACACACACACACACACACACACACACACACACACACACACACCCGGCAAGTGTGGGACTAGAACACCGACCTAACTACTTTATCACACTACAGCATTACACAGTTACAGAATGCGCTACCTAGGTTACTGGGACACAGCACTCCCAGAGGTGTATTTGTAGGTGGGTGTCATCATCTGTCCTGCCAAATGTGGGTATATGAATTGTATGGAGTGTGAGCAGTCTAAAAGCAATTTACAGTCCTCTGGCAAATGGGGACATACACACACACACACACACACACACACACACACACACACACACACACACACACACACACACACATACCAGTGGTGGGAATGGAACACTTGCCTGTTTACAGATTACTATTACAATACTACATACTTACAAATCGCGCCACACAGACTACACATTTCAATGCTGTCATTATGACCTTCTGAGTATGCAGACATCAACAGGGATGCTGGCAGTTAAGATGTACATACCTGTGAACCTGTGTGTTTAAAGTAGGAATCCATCCTGACCTGGAGTATGCCCATGTGTGGAATGGATGACTACTACCACTATACAGGGTTACAATGGCCATGCCCATACACAGAGGCACATAACAGAAACAAGGTGTCACTGGGCATGCTCACACACTCAGTTGCACAGGGCTGTTCGGAATGCACTATTTGTCCATCTACACAAGGATATACTGGGCATGCTCGTACACTTAGTAGCACAGGGGGCATGCTCACACACTTAGTAGCAGAGGGCTGGTTGGAATGCACTACTATGTGTCCATCTACACAAGGATATACTGGGCATGCTCATACTCTTAGTAGCACAGGGCTGACTAGGATGCACTCTGATGCTAAACACGGAAGGCCACAGTGGCCATGCTATTAGAGGTAGACATAAAGAACACATTGTAATGGGTTATGGTGTTAGTAATTGTCCTTGTTAGCAGAAAAGCAGCTCTACATGTATTTGACACCGGCATTTTACACATCTGCTGTCATTCTGGGATGACATGGCTGACAGTAGGCAGGTCTTTGACACATATCACATGCATCCATGATTCAAGGGAGTGGGGATAATACCCAAGTCGCATCCGCCCACACAGTGCCATTCCAAGGCAAATGTCCTAAACACAGGTTAATTCCCATACACATACAGGACAACTGCATTGTTTTCTTATGCTAATCAGTGCTAGATGTGTAACGTCCATATTCACAGCTGGTCACTGTAGATCCAACAATGGAGAGTACTGACATCTGTGCAGTGAGGAACACCTGGATGATGGCTCTGTAGTGCATAATAGCACTACCACCATAAACCTCAAAACCAGACATGTGGGCCATAACACAGGTATGGACCACTCCAGGTGGTGTACCCACACACATAAAGGCCAATCACATGTACCGACCAGTCCCCCCATGAAAGGCATCACAGATGAGTCATGTGCAGGAGACAGTGTCACATGCTGAATTCTAGGATGTAAACCTCAGACACCACCATGCCCTCGGACCATCAACACACATCCATACATGTTGTAGGACATAGAAGAGTACACCACCATGTGACCCTCGACCTGTATACTGTACCACGCTCTACATCAACTGTAGAGAGTACACATGTACTGACATAGTTGCATCATGTGTTATGCAATGCAATGATACCACTGTCTGTAACCAAGTCAGCTGTGCACATACCAGGGGCCCACGGTACTTTCCACCATTAGCAGATGGCTGTTGCTGTACACCAGTACACCCCCATGTATGGATATGACATACATGTACCTACCCTGGGTATGTACATGCCACACACACACACACACAACATACATGTAAATAGCATAGCTACTGTTGTCCTTTGTGCAAACTGGTGGCTACAGCCATTACACATGTGCACATGGAATGTAGGTTCATGGCTGCTGAATGCTAACAGTACATAAGGTGTGATATCACTGTTGACAGAGGTAACATTCCTTCTGTACCGGTCATCCATTACACTCATCATATCATACAACAGTCCATGTGTCATGTATATCATTACACATGTCCACCAATTGCAATGCCTACAAACATGCCCAAATGTCAGGATTGTAGGACCTACACACCTGTACACTTAGTGTTGTGCATTCAGATAACATGCGTGTGCAGTTGCTGATGTATGCAGGTGACGTGTATCCTAGTACATCATGCAGTTGCAATGCAGCCCCAACATTATCAACTGTATATGGTGATATGCTGAATGTATGGAAAGATGTACCTCAAGTATGGACAGATGTGTGGAAATAACTAAGTGGTGGGGCATCTTTGCAGATGGATGTTTGCTGTGGACAGCTCACAGGTATGTCACAAGCAGTCCTAGAATAATCTGTATAACCGGTAAGCAATGGTTTGTTAATTGAAGGACATAACACACAACTTAGACAGTGGTCAGGGTGACAACGAAGGTAAATCACTTGACACCTGTTAATAGTTAAGACGTCCCGTGTGCATATATCAGCACTGTTGCCACAGGAAGCGTCAGCGAAGGTAAATCACTTGACACCTGTTAATAGTTAAGATGTCCCATGTGCATATATCAGCACTGTTGCCACAGGAAGCATCAGTACAGTTTGTAACACGAGTAATACTGCTGTACATCTGTCATACATATCATGAGCTAGACAGGTCTGAGATTCACAGTACTGGCATGTGTGGTTGTGTGTGTGTGTCCATATATGTCACGTATTGTGGGGAATACATCTCAATTGTTGCTCATTCTCCAGTACACTAGTGTGCACATCTGTACAGACTGCAATGTAGAAAGCAGGACATAGGCAGGGGCATGTATCTCACACATGTAAGGTATCTGTATGTGCGTGACATAGGTGTATTCAATACTGAATGCCACAGTGTGTGTATGTAGGGCTGACTGGTCCCTGGGGTGAGGATGTATGTTACCATACTGTACTGATAAGACCCCTCCCCCCATCCAGGCAATGCATTCTACTATCCGTATTGATGTCTCCGATTTTAGGCCATACTGACTACCTGTACATGTGCATTCTCTGTGGCGCGTCATGTAGGTGCACAGTACTGTAATGATGATTTGCACATAGGCAGGGGTCCTCATCCCACCAGTAGCAACTGTGTGCGAGTGTGTGTTACTGTGTTGGTGAAGTCATGAGTGTGTGTCTGTTACCATGTCACTGAATACATGTGTGTTAATACCTGAGTGTGTGGGTGCAGTTGTGTGTTGGTATCCTGTCTTGGGAATGTGTATTACTGATTCCCAATGAGGCATCACACTTTCCAATGGCCTCTACCCTTGTAATCAGCTAGACCACTCTCTAACCTCACCACTCCATGGAACTGTATCTGTGATGTCACCCTTAATGTATGTCATGTCTGTGGTCACAGTAGCTTAATACACAGCTATCATGCTCTTGGATCGCTAGACGTGTTTGTAACGTGGGACATTCTCACTGGTATGTGGCAGCTACACGGTGCATGCTGGTATATTCATACATACCTGTGAGTAGTCCACATTGACATACGGGACACTAATTGTAAACACTGACATTCACCGCACATGCAATTAGACCTGAAGGAGAACAGCAGAACATCATGACCAACATGCAGTTACTGTTGCTACACAAGACACATACTGTTAACAGTATGAAATATATTGTACACCTGTAGTACATGGTATATCTGATGCCTGTCAACAGTACTCAACAATTCTAAACTACTCTTATCTTCCTAGTCTGTTCACCCTGTGCATCAGACCATATGAGCATGTCCCTGTACCGATGGTGTGGATGTCAGGGATGCGGCACAGGCATCATCATATGCACAGGGCTATAATGTTTGCCAGAGGCCTAGGCTGCACCATTGGATGACATCATGTGTGTGGGTTAGGGCTTTTGATCTAATTGGGAGTGTGTGGATGTTATGCATGTGTGTGTTGCAGTGCCCTACATATGTTTCCAGTGTGTGTGCGTGTATGTATGTACACAGTTCTGCCATGTGTCTGGCCTACACAGGGGTATTATTGACAGCTGCAGACTGTACAGGCGAGGATTTACAGTTCACGATGTCCGGCCACAGACATGTGACCTGTGCCTACCAGGGGTTGCACTGGCACTACCAGGCAGAGGGGCAGATTGGGTACTGTCTGATGTCACTTGTCCACTGGAACTGTGTCCTTGTTGGGACCATCCTGGGCCATGTGCACATGGCCTGCTGTGTCGTGGTGTGGACAGTACAGCACCAGATGCACTGCTGCTGCTACCACCACTATGGGAGCGGACATGTGAGGCAGCTCGTACACGTAGACCTGAAACAGGTGATGCAGCAGGCCTACATCCACGTGCCCAATATCTCACTCCTACCAGATGTTCCAACACAGACATCTCATGCTCACGGATTGTCATGCCACTGTCAAGGACTCCAAACATGTCACCCAACTGTCTATTCAAAGCTTCAGCAATCTGCTGTTGAGCATTTACCATTGGCTGGATGTTGTTGTTTAAAGAATGGACATCAGCCCTCTGTAGCCTCTGATCTTCTCTGTTGTGCCATTCAGCACATGCCTGTGCCTCCATTACAGCCTGAAACATGCATCTGGTGACATCAGCTGCTGGGGTCTGTCTTGCAGGAGCATGTTGGTCAGAGGTCCTCCTACAGGCAGCACTGGCCACATGCTTGTGTGGGGCACCACCAGTCAGTTGGCTGACACCATGGTGTACAGGCACACCTTCCATAGCCCCCACACTTTCCTGTTCCAAGCTACCACAGCTGTCCTTCCTCTATGGCCACTGGTGATGGGATATGTGCAGGCATGGGATCTGTGTGCAGGGATGAGGGAGATATAGCTGGAATGGTAACCAATGGCACAGTTTCAGCCCCTGACAAATCTGCCTGTGACTCAATTATATGTTCATCATCACTGCTAGAGTCTGTGGGGACACTAACATCAGATGTACCACAGGAGGGCAATGAACCTACATCACCTGTGAAGACAGACAAGAACTGCACATTACAATCTATAAAACAGACACACACACACACACACACACACACACACACACACACACACACACACACACACGCACACACACATGCATGTGATATGACAGAAGGCATGCAACATGCGTGTGACACGGCAGACGGCATACCGCACAGACAATAATAGTGGTAGTTATCATACATCCCTGGGTTGCACACAACAGCATGCTTGTGTCATAGCAGACAGCATGCAAATTTCACAATCATAGTAGTAGTTAGCATACATCCCTGTGTTACATCATGTAGACCAGCACAGGTTAACAGAACACCTACCTGATGTGTGGCATATGACCTTGACAATCACATGTAGAATGACATGTGATCTGCTGACATGTGCAATGACATGCATACATGTTTAGCACAATTGTGTCCTGTCAAATATACAGTTGGGCAATGGTGTCCCAATGCAGTGTTGTCTGTCCGCCCTACAGATAATACTGCACATTTAGCTGATGTGCATGGCCAGTGCAGGGATTCATGAGGTGTCTCTATTGCTATACAGTGTGAGCTACAGACCCAGTTCATAGCCATGACTGTGTTCATATACAATACATATATACTGTGTAATGTGACCTATGCCACTGAGGTGTATACACACTAAACCATGATGTGGAAGTTGTGACATAGGTCACTGATGGGTATACGGATGACACCCCTGCACATCTGCAACCATATTGCTGCTGCCTGGCAACTATGGCCAGACATGGCGAAAACGTCAGTACACCATGTCCCACATGACATCTGTGTACCATACACCCACACACACCCACACACACACACACACACACACACACACACACACACACACACACACACACACACACACGCACACATGAAAAGCAAGTATGACATTAATATCTGACACCAGCAAGGGGAATGTACTGTATCTGTGGGCTGATGTGGATACTGTACAGGGACTACTGTTATGTCATGACACCCTCAAGATGTTCAACATATCTTATGTGGTGGATTGATGTTATGCCTACACAATATGTGCACAGGCCTGTAGGATGTCTAGTGTTCCACATCTCAATATAACCATTACACAAAGGGCATAGTTGGACCATGTGTAGCCATTGTACGACAGGGTGTACACACAAGCACATCATGTCTATTGTGTGTGTTGCTCCATGTCTCTGGCCATCCTCCATGGCCATGTGTGTACATGTGTTGGCCAAATTATTGTGACGGGCATCTATTTCACATCTCTGTGTTGTCCCATATGGCATACACCCATAGATGACATATGCTCCACTGACGACAGGGTTATGCAGACAAAGGGTGGTATATGGGATACGTTTTCAGGTTAGGTAGGCAGTGTTGCAGCCAGGCCATTAGATGTCATGGACATGTTAAGATAGCACATCACATTGTGTGACATTCATAGCAGGGCTATGATCCACACCAGTGAATCCTGTGGGCTGACCATACTCCAGCTCACTGTGTAGTACTGTTTGTATTCCCCACATGTGTAGTTCTGATCTGTAGTACATGTCCCTACAGTGAATAGAACCTCCACCATTGTATGCACAGCTGTCCATGTACCTGGCAATGACAGTTTGTGAGGATTCATGTCAGTGAGATGATTCACATAGTTTGCAAGTGTTGCACAGGGGTAGACATTGTGATGCATTGCAGGTCCGACCTGTATATTTTGACAGGACCATACATTATGTGTACATGTTGTAAATGGCCACATGGCAGATAGATCTGTGCATTACTATTCCTGATAAATAATAACAGTCTCACCTTCAACAGGCTGCTGTCGCAGCAGAATGCCAGAGGTACCTAAATAGGAGTAACACAGCAGTATGAGCATTATCCATGCCTGTATAATGGCTACAGGGTGCAATGAGCATAACACATACACCAGTACATTAGACTATACTATGGTGTATGCACATGTGTGCATACACAGAGTAGCATACTATAGTATGCAGCATGCGTGTATATATGCTTGCATATGATGTTACATTACATATTATACAGTGACACATGCAGCTATATGGAATATAGTTGTTATAGGTGCAGTACTGACTTACCAGGCAACTCCAGGCTCAGGGGTTGAGAGACACCCACCTCCACAATATCAGCTGAGGCTTGTGGATGTGGTTATGCAGGTGTCCCCAGGTTGGCCAGTAGCTCCTCGGTATGTGTGAGTGGGGGTTGGGTTGGTGGTCCACCACCTGTTGCACCTTGTTCCCTGGTGATTGCAGTTGCATGCTGTTTTTCCCATCTAATGAGGTCTGTACAGTGTTTGTGCACCTGCTGGTATGTGTGGTTGCTGCCACCCACATCATTAACCCTCCTGCGAAGTTCCATCCTCAGGGCATCCCGCTGCTGTGCATCCTGTGGCACATGGCTGAACAGGCTATCATGATTGTCAAGTAGGTATGGAAGGAGGGCCTCATCCTCCAAGCAGGTAAAAGGGGGTAGCCTTGCGCGTGGCATACCTGGAAGACATAATGATAGAGACAGGTCACAGTAACTCACAGAGACATACAGAGCTACAGCTGAGCATAGATATGTATCACATTTATTACGTTTAAATAGCTGTATTTGCAAACTCTACATGACACTGTCATGTTTGTGTCACACACATGTGACACTCAATGGTGAGTGGATATTATTACCATATATGTGTGTGTGTCACCTGATTACATTGCTCATACTCCATGTGGATGTTGTCTTGATGTGGGCGTGTCTGTTTTCCTGTACTGGTGTTCCTACCTATCAGCACATGGCTGGATGTGTCAACATTAATGCAGTTGACCTTGATGCTGTGTATATGTCACATATTAAGACTTTCACTGCCGTAACAGGTATGACCTGTGACCCTGCAGACTTGCTCACATAAGGTTTTACATGTATGTGTTCTGTAGCTGCCACTGGTGTGATGAGCATGTATTATTCAGACACCTTCTGTAATGTTGGTTCTGCCAGCAGTCACATTGCAAAACACTCCTGTGACATAGGACTGTACATCTAGTATACCGAGTGTAAGTGGTACACAGTATGGGTGATGATGTCCTATGACCTGGCAAGGTTATGATATGCAGTGTGACATCAACCTTGCTGTCATCTACATCTGTACTACTGACATCATTTATTTGATCAAGGTTCATGGCCTTCCAGACCAGACTCAGCAGGGTAGTAGTGCAGTACTTCCCATTATCAGTGGTGTCTCCCCCTTTGTGGGTTGTGATACCTGTTGGTGTGCACCCTTCGGTGTGTACACAGCCTAACATGGAGCTATGTTTTACATGATGTGTACGTGGAGAGCATCTTGTTTTGCCATATGTGTATGATACAACCTGTGATGTGGACAGGTCCCATGCAGCTTGAGTGCAGCTTGTACCTGCATAGTTGTGGGTACAGGGGCCCTGTGGTGTAGATGGATATATGCTTGTTTACCTGTTGGGGGTGTATGTGTTTATGTTATCCAATACCTTATCTGGATTGCTTATTCATGCTCAGCACATGTTCAGAACTTGTAAGCACTACATAAGCTAGTAATTACTATAGCACTCAATCTTCCTCATTACCTAGAGGTAAACAGGTTTTGTACATACTTTTCTTACTTGCTTAGAGTAAAATAGCTCTTGTACTCACTTTCCTTACTTATCTAGGGGAAAGTAGTTCTATATTCAGGCATGTCCAAGAGTCAACTGCCAGTGTTCTCACCTGTCTATCTGATGAATCTGGACATCTTGAGGCAATGTACACATTGCCTCATGTACACAGACAAGCCTCTCCGCCTACAACCCAACACTACAACTTGTAAGAGATCCACTCATCTAGCTAAACTGGAGGTAAAACTCTCTCCAACCAAGCCTGACCCTGGCAGTCTTGTGGAGAAGGTAAACATTTGCACCACACCACACTCATCACATAGTCTCACTGAATCTACCCCACCATTAACTGGGAAAACTACTCGTGTACCAACTCATTAGCTCAACACTTTCTGGTATTCATAAACACCAATGCCCTGAATCAACATATTCACACACCCACCTGGGGCAGCAATATCCTAGACCTAGGCATTACCAACATGAGTGACTGGTGCTCTTCACATGAAGTCAACTCCTCGTTGGTCCGATCCGACCATGAGCTGAACACCGTTGATATCCACATCCTGCACCCACCACCCATTAAAGGAACCACAGAATAATATGTCTACAAAGCCAACTTCATGCTTCTTAAGACAGATGTGGGGAACGTCATGACACCCATGCAGAAGGACAATACTGTTACAACTGCTGAATCCTACACAGATGCACTCTATAAGCACTAACATGAGTGCATGGATTGTGCTATCCCAAACAGAACCAAGAAGCTATACTCCTAATTAAGGAAACCAATCTGGTGGTCCCCTGCCATAAACAAGCTGTACTACAGGAGGAAGACACTGTTGCAAACGAGAGTACAATCCCATGCATGGAGGAGCTCCCTGGTCAGCCTCAGTAAGAAGGTGAGATCCATTTTAAGATCCTCTAAAGCTAGTTATGAAAACGAAACCACCACTAATTCCAACAACAACCACAAAGCATTCTGTAGCTATGTCACATATCTCAATGCCAACAACCAGATCTGCCCTTAGTTACAGCACAAAGGCATGAACATTACAGAACCAGCTGATATTGGCAACATCCTGGCAGATAGGTTCAGTGCTACCCTCCCCCTCAAAGCTGCACACTCTAAAGCCAATATCACAGCATCCATGGGAACAGACAACATCCCAATCTGTATTTTACATGAACTTCAAAACGTACTGGCTCCCCACCTATGCACCATGTTCAATAATAGCCTCACATTGGGATTAGTGCCCCCTGAATGGCACACAACAACAATTATCCCACTCCATGAAGGTGGTGCCACAATGGACCATGGGACCTTTTGCCCTATAGGCCTGACTAGCCTGGTCTGCAAGGCTATGGAGCACATCATGGATCTCAGTCACAGAGACATTGGGTACCTCCAGACCTTTGACCCCTCCCAGTTTGGCATTGTTAAGGGCAGAACATGCCTCCTAAACCTGGTTGAATTCTTAGAGATAGTTACCAAGTCATTAGATGAGGGTAAGGAGGTCCACACTGCCTACTTAGATCTCTCATAGGCTTTCAACACCATTCCTCCTACTGATATTATCAACATACCCATCCGCCTGAACATTAACCCCTACGTCATCTGATGCTTTGCAAAGTGGGTCACGGACAGAACCCACACAGTGGGAGTTGCATACCCTAGGTCCGACTGCATACCAGTTACAAGTGGCATCCCCCAGGGCTCAGTCCTAGGACCCCTCATGTTCGGTATATAATTCTCTGATGTACAGACAAGCACAGGAGGGCTTTGGCTGAAAAGGTTTGCAGACGACTGAAACCTAGGGGACATAATTGTTTCCCCAGCTGTTACAGACACCCTCTGGAAGGGTCGCACTGAGACAGATACCTGGTGTCACTATCATGGTGTCAAGCTTAATGCCTAAAGTGCATAGTCATCCCCTTTGGATATAACTAATTACCCGTGGCCTACCACATAGGTGATAGTCCCCTACATACAGAAAAGGTAATAAGGGATCCGGGAACCCCAGTAGATAGCAATCTCTCCTTCGATACCCATAATCACAAGGTGGTTAGAACATCCTTCTACATGGACCCCTAATATCTAATGGGTTCACATCCAGATCAAAGTAGGCCATTGTGACTCTCTACTCATGACTTATTAGACCCATTAAAGAATACAACACCCCGTTTGGGATATATCTTACAAGACAACTGCACCAGCTTGGAAGACCACAACAGTACCACACCAAGAGGATTACTGACCTCAAACAGATGACCTATGCAGCCCAACCTAAGAAACTCCAGCTATACTCCATTGCATACCGCATACTCACAGGTGATCTCTGCTTGACATACAAGTCCCATGTCCAACCCAGTATTGCTGGATATGCTCCACCTAAACAGAGTCCCCTGAGATCCACATGCTCTAGGGATATACACCTAACCACAACGATGACTAGGACGTGCTGGACGGATAGATTCCTGACCCGGACACTCTCCATGCTTTGGAACATGATTCCAATGTACATCAGGCAGGGCCCCTCACTAGCTCTCTTCGAGGGAAACCTTGATGTGTGGATGGGGGACAGACATGTACCCTGGGGATCACTGCAGTGGCTCTGCTGGACAGAGGCACAGGGAACTAATGGCTCTGCCATTCAGAGGCACTGGGAACTAACCTATGGGGGTGGCAAAAGTCAACACACTCTAGCTAGGCTTATAAATACCATTATTAAGACAGCCTAGTACCTACCTTTGCACATATTACATGTGTTATGTGCATGGATAGTTAACTAGCTCTTCCATTTTACTTTGCTACCATGCTGATAAACTGTCTGGTGACTAAAAGACATATGTATCCTGTTACTTTGTATTGTAAATGCCAATAGACATAACTAATTTTTGCCTAACATAGCAGTAATGCTATGTAACTTGTAATACATATAAGCCTACAATACTGTACGTTACACAGTTATTGGCACAATATCCCACAATGCAAATTATAAAAGCATAGTGGCCCAACCTTCGACATGTTATTCTCAGTAATAAACCCATACATATGGGTACCGTTACAATATATAAACATATACTATCACCTGTTATAGCACATACTTGTTGGACCAACCCTCTGACAGCAGCTGGTGAGGAATATTTCTGTTCAAAGCCCTTATATAGCATCCTTTGTAGTGTATGCGGTGTTTGCCTTGTGACCTACAGCAGTACACACAAATACTACAAGCTTTACTATGCTCAACAATACATCACTGCAAGATAACTGTTTCCACTTGCGTGCACTTTAAATACTACAGAAAAGGTACTAAATACACAGACATACTGACTGTTCTACATACCTTATTAGTAACCCGAGGTGTCGTTAACTGTTGATTCAATCCTCTTCTGTTTGTGTTTCAATCTTCTTTGTAACATTCTGCTGGTATATACGGATGGTTTGAATGTGTGATAACCCATCCTTTTCTAGTTAAATATCGGTAGCATGTGACATCCTGACCACTAATTGGTGTTCCAAAGTAATTAACTGGATGCACATCAGCTGCGCAGCTACTCCATTAGCCGATACCATGGCAACAGTGGTATATAACTGAGTACTCCTTTTGGGCATAGTCCGTTTGCCTTACTTTCGAGGAAGACGGCCTGGATGTGTTTGTGATATATTTCAACAGCTATATGGAGACAGATAGAGATATATTAGCTTCATGACTCCCGTGGATTGTGTGTAATGGCTAGACTATTTTGTTCTACATGTGAGTACAGCTGTTATATTTCAGAACATTGCTACTTATGCAAGGTTTGTTTGTACCTGATACTTCTGCAGATGTTTAAGTCTGGCAAGGATGTTTGGGCAGCTCAAGGCTGTATGGCTATGCATGAACTGTTATGTGGTTTACAGTGTGCTCACCAGACATCCTTGATTTGGTGTACAAGTGTAGCATACTGTGCTGTTACTCAGTAATTGCTAACACATCCCGGTGTACACACAACCCTCTGAAACGGGATTAGTGCAAACAAACCATGTAAAATCAGCAGCTGTTCCATTGTATAACAGCAACTATTTCATATAGGGCCATGTTGGTGTGTTTTTGACAAGGTATGTTAAGGCTTCTGCAGATGTTGTACAGGGAGTGAATGATTTGTGATGTTATTACAGTTTGTATTGTAATTTGTTTGGGTGTGGGGGGTGATGATGGGTGTGCATAGCAGATGCAGGTGTGTAGGAACTGCTTTTATACATAATCGATATGTGCGTGAGGGTTCCTTCCCTATTTGAACACCTATCCTTTAGTGGACTAATACTATGGTAATTGCAGGCTGATTCATTAAGGCACTGTTATGTGGTTCCTGTATAGCATGCAGGTGATGTTAGTCCTTGAATCCCTTCGGCAATACATCAGAATGTAATAAAGTGTTGATACATGAAAGCTGTGTATTTCTGTCATAGGTATTTGCAGTCATTGTAGTTGTGTTGGTGACTGACCCTCTTTGGCTAGGGTTGCCACATTTTCATATGGCCATAGTGGGACATTTTCAGGACACATATCAGAATTTACAGGCCAACACAAACCCATGGTCAGTACAAGGGATTGAACTTTCCTTTCTTGCCTAAATATATGCTTATTCTTCTAGCAGTTTAGTTGCTTATTCTGTTTCTTGTAACATGTAGATATTTTAGATACAGAAAGAACTATTGGATGCAACTATTAAATTACATATGGGACATAATTATGTCCTACAATCCAGGGACATTTGCCACGTTTAATATATTTGGTCAGGACACAATCGCCCAAAAAGGACTGTCCCTCGCAAAGTGGGACAGGTTGTAACACTATCATTGGCTCATGTCCATAACACATATTTGTAATAGTGTATAGGCATATACTCTCCATATCCTTTGTTCATAAAGGTTGGTAGCGGTGGAATGTATGATTGCTATGGTCCATGTTATACACATATATGAACACTTCAACCGCTGTGTACAGGATACCTACGGAATCCTGAAATCACACAGTTCCGATGCACACAGTACAGGACCCAGACTCCCATAACCCACATTACTGACAGCGACAGTAACTCACGAAAGTAACACGAACATGGAACACACACACGCACACACAGACACACTGTTACCCACCACATCCAAACAAACCATCCTACACTACATATGAGCAGGTGGCCAAGCCCCCCTACACTCCCCATGTAGGTGTCTGCACCCCCCCCACACCTCTACTTTAATATTCTGCCTCCTAGATCACGCAAACAGATGCACAAAGCTAACCCACACATTACAGTCCCCCAAGAACACACACCACACCCAGAACACACACTTGCACACACTACAACCCTAAGAAACACACTTACACACAGTTACCTACCAGAACCGCAACACCAGAAACACTGACTAACTGTCCTTTAACATCGTGATTTTACACCTCACGCATCTGGTTTTTTGGTACTGTGTTCTTTCGGACCTTAAGCCTCGGGATGACGCGCGTTGGTATGTAAAGCAGTCGGTATGTGGTAGGTATCCCATTTATATGTACCTCCATGTTTATGTAGATGTTGTTAACCTATCTATATATCTATGTATATATGTATATCCCCATATATCTCAATCTCTCCCTCTCCCCCTCTCTCTCTCTATCTATATATGATGATATGTATATATATATATATATATATATATATATATAAAACATACACCTTTCATTGGGTACATGCTGGTTTGTCCTATTTCAACACATTCCTACCTTTTGTGTTTTATCCTGTCAGTATACACAACTGCCATTGGTACATCTCAGGTAGCTTATTGGTATGTTATTGTGAAGATTGTGTACATGGTTGCGTGTTCTAATCCTGGCAGTGATATCTTACCTCTCAGAACAGGCACTGATATTGCAAGGGTGATTAATGCACATTTCAGGGGTTGTGTGTTCCACGTGTTTATTATTCTGTGGAGAACTACTTATATAAGCAAGCTGTGTTTAAGGTATACTATGTAACATGTAAACATCTGAGTAGATTCCTGTCAAGGATACTCCCTATTATTTGGAACTACATCCCTGATTACATTATACAAAACCCCTCACTAACACTCCAGGGAAACCTTGCAGAGTGGGTGGGGAACAGTGGATACAACCCAGGGATCCCACAATTGGCTTTGCTCCATAGAGGGACAGTTAGTTTATCGATGGATTGGCAACAGCAGACATTTTTTGCTTATGCTTATGAGTGGCCTCAGCAGTTGGGCATGTACCTACCTATGTATCTATGAACCTCTACATACTGTATGGACACAAGCTGATAGCTTAATTTACTGTTCAGGTATTGACTTACCTTGTGCCAGTGGCGGTTGTGTGTACAATAATTGAGGGCTACCTATGTAGGATGCACACAGTAGACCACCTATATATGACAATTTACAGGTGGTCATGCGTGTGTGCCATCCATGTTTGCTGTGTGTGCAGATGGAGAAGGGTGTCAATCCATGAGTGCCTACACTGTCAGTGCGTGTGCTATACGTTCCCTCTTTGCCAAGGCATGGGCATACTGGGCACACCTCCTATCTGCCTACTGGGGCTAGCACAGGGTGTTCGTGGTCTGAGACCCTCTGTGCCTGCGGGTCCCTTGGCAATGGTGGTAGGCTGTGAGGCCTTCACCATTTTGGCCCTGCTGCAGCTGTTTCCACAGGATCATATTGTGTAGCATGGCACATACTATGAAGATGTGGTCACGTGCCTGGAGAGTACTGCAAGGCTCGACCAGATATGTCCAGGCAATGGAATCATGATTTCAGCATCCCAAAGATGAGCTCTATGATGATTCTGGTTTCTGCGTGTGCCTCATTATGGCGTTCTTGCGTGGCTGTGTGTGCATTTCTGATGGGAGTCATCATCCATGGTTCCAGTGCATAGCCAGCATCCTCCACCAGGTGGCCGTATGGGATGTCCCCCTGGCAAATACCTGATACAGCTGTGAGGCATGCCAGATGTGGGAGTCGTGATAGCTTCCAGGGCTGACAGCACACACATCCATGATAATGCCCTGGACATTGCACATGATCTGGCAGTTGATGGAGGGGTATCCATTGTGGTTTATGTAGTGCCTACCCTGCTCACCGGGTGGTGACTTGATGTGTATGTGCGTGCAGTCTATTTGCACCCAGTACCTCCGGGTAGTCTGCCACACGGTGGAAGAGATGCATAATGCTGGCCAACTCCTCCTGTGTTAGGGGGAAGTATATGTGCTCATTGGCATGTGGTAACATGGCATCCAGGAAATGGTGGAGTACCCTGGATGCTGATACCTGTGAGATCTCCGTGATATCCCCAGTTGGCCTTTGGAAGGTACCTGTGGCTAGTATTCTCAAGCTTACACATACCTTCATGTCCACTGGGATGGGTTCCACTCTGTTGCTTCTGGCTCTGAGGCATGGCTGACACAGCTCCACAAGTTGCTTAAGATGCCCCTGTCCACCCTGTAATGCTCTATCTTTAGATCATGTAGCCCCTGGTAGGTTACCCTGGGTCTGAACACTCTTCACCTCCGCCGGTGCCTGAGATGGTTGTTAGCATCATCCTCCACACCATCCTCAGTCTCCAACACATGCTGGTGAATCAAAGCTATGGCGGCCCCTAACATGTACATATTAAAAGTTCCCCATCTGTATACACCAATGGTGCAGAGTGTCTGGGAATACACAAGTGTGTGTTGTGGGCTTTCACATCTTATACTATTGTGCAATGGATGATGCTGGTGTAATTGGGAGTGTTTGTGCTATTCCAGCTGCAGAGTATCTTAATTATTGGTTTTACAGCAGGTACTGCTATTGTGGGGCCTTTGGTGTTGACTTACGTTTGGCTGCCATGATTCATCTATTGCCCTTTACTTCAATTTTCAACCCGATTCCCCTCCCATTGTCAGGCATGCATCCAGCTGCCGGCTTTCTTGTTTTGTACTTTCACAACCCAGGATTGTGTTGGGAAATGTGTTATGTAGCTGATCTACTGAAAGTTTGCTTTGTTCTGCTGTGACAGTTCCCTTTTCTTTGCTGCACGGCACCTCCCCATTCCTGTTCTGCAGATAGCTGCTAGCAGCCTTGTTAGCTGTTGTCTATGGCCCACTGTGAGTTCTTAGGTGTTAATTACTCATTTGTACTCCAATTACCATATTGCAGCATTTCCTTATTGTCTTCCCGTATCCTTCCTGTTTCAGCTGTGGTGTGCGCCATGCACAGCCGTTTACAGGGTTTTATGCATGTTATCATCTGCATTCTCATGATCTTGCGGTTACCTTGTGTGCTCTCAGATAAGCAAAGCTATGGCTTCTTCCACACCCCTATCCTGCGTCTTTGCTTAGCAACAGGCAACACAGATTAGAAATGATCCAATGTGCTTACAGCTACGGTGGCACACCCCTCTCTTGATGTCATGTTTATCTCCAGGCCACTCCTCTGTGTTGCACCGCTACACCGTGTGGTACATCCTTACGCCGGAGGGGCGTTTGCGATTCAGTATTACTTGACTCATTTGCATGGCATTGACTACTAATTCCTAGTTACCGCACGGAACACTGTCACAGACCTTTAGCAACCCTTGCGCCGTGGTTGTGGTGGAGCATGCGTACCATTGACTATTATGGGGATATCATGAATTGTCCACACCACCGGCAGAGACAATAATTCAAATGGCAGTTCACAATCTTCTTTATTCCAAATAGTGAGACAAGTGTACAAGAATTCAAAGACAAGCGCTTTTGCCCGGATCCGTCCAGGCTTTCTCAAGTCAAAAAAGTCTTTTTTGACTTGAGAAAGCCTGGAAGGATCCGGGCGAAAGCGCTTGTCTTTGAATTCTTGTACACTTGTCTCGCTATTTGGAATAAAGAAGATTGTGAACTGCCATTTGTATTATTGTCTCTGCCAGTGGTGTGGATATTTTTTCTTCTTGGTTTTGTTCTTTCCATTGTGTGATATCATGAATTGTGTTACATTGCAGTTTTATGACATCTAAATATATTTTCCTTGTGAACTCGTTTGTGCACAGATGCACTGCAGTTTTACTTTGTTTTAGTGTGGCCATGACATTAAATGTTGTTTTTTGAATGGTGTGCATGTTTTTTTATGCCATTGGCTATATATTTAGGCATTGGCATATATTAACATTATAATACGTAAGTTTGGTCCACTTTCATGGCTCCGATTTTATGTTTGACAAAATGTAAACCCTTTTTTTAATTTACATTTCTTCATGCTTACACTACGCCTGTGCCACTTCATGAATCGCTATATACCTTCATTTGCATGCTACACTGCTGTGCATGGGGTAATTAGCATACATGCGCTGGGAGCTGCGCAGCTCTGGTGTACACTGGTAATGCACGTGGAAACAGCTCATACCTGAATCGCTTGGCAATCATATTTTGTGCTAGATCGCCAACGCTACTCCGGTGCCTGGCGCAAGCTTCATGAATCCCGGGGAATATATTTACTTCCCTATGATAAATGTATTATTTTAAATGCTGTAGTTGTTTGCTCAAAGATGATATACACATTGTAGTATTTTATTGTGATATCAGTGTTAAATGAAATAAAAATAAAAAAAGAATCACTTATTTTCTTATAGGGTAAGGCATTAATGAGTTAGCTGAAATTAAGCATCTGACTTGAAAACTTTTCTTTTCCATTACTTTTCTATTAGATCATGAAAGATAGGTACACATTTTATCTTTAACTAATACATTCCCATCTGAAACAAACATGCAATATTCACGATCTGACTTACAGAACCTCAACTAAAATTATGAGTCAGTATCACCTGGTAAAATTAACACATTCTGTCTGGCTACATAGGAGTTAATGGATTCAGCATATTAACCACGGCATTCAAAGTGGCAGCACCACACAAAGCTAACAGATTCAGGTATCTTTACAGCATGATCAAAATTATCGAGTTCCTCCCAACAGAATTAAAGGAGTGAGGCGATTTCAGCAGGATAATTACAGTTGGAGATTTGAAAAGGACTGATAAAGTCTTCAAATCCACAACAGGATATAAGGTCAGATGATTAAAAGCATGAAATGAGCCAGTATGTCCCACTCAGATGAGTAGACTAATTGGCTCCCAGAAAAAATGTTACAGATAATGAATAGAAAGAATAAAGATTTCACAAACTATCTCAGGTTTCATAGCATCAAGAAGCTCAAAAATATAGAGGAAATCATCAGGCCTAGCAGGATTAGTAAAGTTAGTGAGTCTACCAGTAGAATTACTAGCGAATGAAAACCCAGAAACACCCCCCCCCCATCTTGACGACTAAAAAAATTCAGCAATTCAGGTCTGTTCATTGGTAATAATTTCTTCCTATCAGGACTGATGCAGTCATGGGGCACCCTATTTGGCTTCAATGAGATTTACTGAATATGATTCTCCCTTACTTAACGTCATCTGCATAATAAAGTGTGTCATGTATTTTGGCAATCTGAATGTATTATTCAGTATAAAGAGTGATGCAGATGAATTTTCATAAGGACTGAAGCAGTATAAAACCTTGACATTATTTATCCCATTAGCAGTACTTCTACCCATTTGTTATACACACAGCAGTTGCACAAAAGCATTTATGGTTTTGGCAGATTCTTCTCAAAAATTTAAAAGTTAGATAACTTACCCTGCCTGATTCATGCACCTGAAGCATGATAACACTGGAAACTCCAGGGCTTGCTGGTGTCTGAAGGTATCTTTGATGGCATGTCTAAGCAAATAAAGGAAGTTGTATGTCTAAACCCTGTTCTGATTTTGAACTCCAGCTGGTAGGGATATCATCAGACACTGTGTATAAATCTTAGCCGTCTTTTTAACAATTTATTCCTTCATAAGTGCAAAATATAACTATATCCGTTTCAAACATTTTTTTCACTGCTGAGCTCTTAATAAATGTCAAATGTAACAATGTACTTAAGTGGCATTCCTTCTAAAAGAGTGCATGTGTGTGTGTGTGTGTGTGTGTGTGTGTGTGTGTGTGTGTGTGTGTTTGTGTGTGAATGCAGGTATGTGCATGTGAATGTATGCTCAACTTTGCATGCATTTTACATTTGTTCCAGCAATTACTATTTATGTATTTGTAGATATTACTCATATAAAGTAAATTAAGCATTGCAAAATAATCTCACTTGCATTTTCCTGAAATATCAGACCCTAAAATACAGCTTTTGTAATTAATCTTGTAAGTTTTACAGATAAAGAATGAATAAACGTAAGTTTTTTTGAATGAGCATATTAATATGTATGAGGTACTGTTTTCAATCATAATATGTTGTCATGTTTTGGAGTCATCTTCAGAAATTTTAAGTTAGGGTGTCAAAAGTGAAAGTATTTAATAAACATGCATCATCTTGTGTTTCTTTCTCTTGTCTGAGTTCCAAGTTTAGCCATTTGAAAAATGAGTGTGTGTTTGCTGCACTAACATTAGAGACTCATTTTATCAGGTATAAAACATATTTTCAAGTGATTATGATCACTTCTCTGTTTTTCAGCAAGTTCAGCAAGCTGCAAGTCCACTTAATTGATGCTTTTTTTTCTGACCACGATAAGATTTACCATATTTTTGGTACAAGTCTTTTTCTATCACTCTTTTTCATATTACTGCCTCTTTAGGAGGTATGGTTCAGTGATCCCAAATCTTTCATAAAATAATAATGAGGAATGATTCACTCTCATTTTGTATCTAGAATTCAACACAGACCAAAGAGGCAGCCATAAGATGGCATAACAGAGGTCGTCCATTGGCACAACAGTGCTCCTCCAGCCACAAGTTTTATAAGGACTCCATGTTCAAACAATGTTAAGCTTTTATCTCAGAGAGAAGTATGTGAAGCCATCTAATGTAGTGGTGTATAATGACGTTGTCGCATTGAAAGATCTAGATAGAAAAGAATGTTCTGATGAGAGCAAGAAGAGCCTAAAAGCAAAGTAAAACATAACATTTCTTCATTATTATTGGGAGTTTCTGGGAAGCAACATTATTTCTTAGGGTAGCATATTCCTGTACTAACACAAAGTGTAATCATGCATTAAGTATGATGACTGCTCTTCAAAAAATGAGTTAGTGTCTGGATATGAATTTGCAGCAATATTCAGAAGGTAAGGCTAACACACTAAACATTTATTAACTTTGCAGCTGTACATAGAAATAGAGAAAAGCAAAACGTTCTCTACTGTAAGTGGGGACAATGTATTATCCTTGAAACAAAAAGTGTTTAATTGACCTCTTGACAGTCTGCTGAATATAGCCAGGTGGCTGTATCTTTTGCTGTTTGGCTCATTGCGTTATTTGCACATTTCTGATCAAAAATGAGATTTGTAAATGTTGCAGATGTTTATCAAGTTAAAACCTTCTGATAAAACTCATGTTCCTTTCGGAACCAGACAGGAAACTTGCAAAAAGCAGCTTGCTGTTTTCTTTCAGCTGTTTAGTGTTCCTTTGCAGAAATTCTTTTATACATTCCCATGTTATTTCTTTTTAAATTTAGACTCTTATTTTAAAGTATTCCCCAGTCTATTATAAACAATTTAGCTTAAGCCAATAACTTGCAAAAGATGATTCTATTTAACAAATTATTTCCATTTTTTTGATATTACGCACTGTCTCATATTTGTGCAAGTATTTAATGTGGGAAAGTAGCCAAAATGTGGAGGTACATTAAGCTTACTTCTTAGTAAACAAGGGTCGCAGTGACTTTCTGAAAAGTTTGCTACATTTATCTATTTCAATGAGGAGCCTTTGCACATGTACAGGTTTTGCATTTTCAGCTGTTCATCATATGCTATGCAGTTGTTATTGCCCTCTTATCAGCTATTAGTAGTTTATGCAACCTGTAGAGAGTCTGTCAAACCTAAAGTTGGTTAAATGGAGTATTGAGTCCGAAAAGTTTTCCTACAAGTTTCAACATACAAAAAGTAATGGAGCAGAAACATTACTTACAAAATATTAGAATAGCATACAGATATTAATTGGGATAGGCTTATCTTTAAATTAAAAGTCATAAATTTAAAAATGAAACAATTCTGTTTTCCTAGACTAGCTTATTTGTGTACGAACATGAAGTGCAATCATGCATTAAGTATAATGGCTGTTCTTCACAAAAAGAGCTAGTGTGAGGATATGAATATACAGCAATATCCAGTATACAAGGCTAAAACAATAAACATGCATTAACTTTACAGCTGTACACAGACATAGAGAAACGCTAAACTTTCTCCACTTTTAGAGGGGACAAAGTATTATACTTGAAGAAAAAACGTGTCTGAGTGACCATCTGAGGTACAAGGAGTCAGACGATGGGAGATGAACATGCTGTTAAACAAACTGCACATACTTTTACTGTCAGCTCTATTTCTTACAAACCCAGCAAAAACATCTCTATATACATTTTCAGAGGGCAGCTGCTTCAGTTGTTATTTTAAAATATAGTTAGGCTTCTTTTCTGAGGCCTACATAGTTTATCAGATGAACTGCATATTATATGACTGTTATGCTTTACAGAAGGTGACTCTCTTACATGGAGGAGGTGGTCTTCTACCCTATTAAATTTTATGTCAGATGATGTTATATACTGCTTTTCACTTGAAATACATGAAGCACTTCTAAATAACTGTAGGCCTTTAATGCACCTAAATTTAGACCATAATCCAGTAGACTAAATTGTAGCAGACATGGATTAGAACTGAAATTTGTGTTGTTTTTTTCTGGTCATTTGTAACTACAAGAGTTGTAGAAGAATACAAAAACAATTGCATGAAATGTAGGAATACAGTTGAAAAGATAAACAAATCAGTGATTTCTCTGCTATATCACCATGAGACACCTTTGCTTGGATCACAAATGCTTGACAAAGATTAACTCACAGCACAAAATCAAAGTATTGAAGTTTTTATATATATATATATATATATATATATATATATATATATATATATATATATATATATACATATGAGTTTATAATTAATAATAACTAGTAAGTTTGATTGAAACACAAAATATTGAACAAATTCACCGGTGATTACTATTAAGTGCCACTAAAATCATCATAAAAACGTAATCACAAATGACAAAAAGTAAAGCAAAAACAGTGTTTTATGTAGGGGGCTTTACCCCCTTCATCCTTTGACATTGGGAGTCTGCCCACACACCCCAGGAAATTTAAATGTACTTACTCCATTGCTGCAGAAACTAAAAAAAAAAAATGAGAGAGAGAGAGAGAGAGAGAGAGACAAAAATGCTTGAATTGTGTGACAGTCTAAATAATTACTTTCGACCATTACATAATTATATGTGTGTGCGTGCATGTGTGTGTGTGTGTGTGTGTGTGTGTATATATATATATATATATATATATATATATATATATATATATATATATACCACAAATACTTTGGTCATTAGTATGTTTAGTCAGCATCTGTTTAATCTACTACTTTTGGTTGACTGAACAGCTAATCAACAGGTGTTCAAGACTGCACAGTTTCAAGGGTTTGAGAATATTCCTTTTGTCCAAATTTGTAGAATCTCAGAGTTACTATATATAATGACAAGGAGGTATGGGAGCAAAACGACGGGGGGTGGTGCAGGGTAGCTTTCCCCCTGCACAAAACAATAAATAAAATTCTGTAAAGTTTGTGGAATTCATCATATTATACCAATTTCAGTAAGAAGAAACTTGTCATTAACTTTTATTTATGTTACTGTGTGACAAGAAGCTCAGAATAGCTTAGCGCACAATAGAGTATCACAGTTACAACAGCACACTATCTAATCCATAATTAGTAAGAAATAGTTGTTCATTTAAGTTTAGAGAAGCAATGTTATAGAAAGATGATCACAATTCAAGAATCCTGATAGATATTCAGAAATATAACAAAATCTATACAGTAAGGTTAAGGACAATTACAGAATGTAACTGACTCGGCTATGATACCAAAAAAAAATGCTGATTATTCCAATGAAAATAGCATGGGATTCATAACATATATTTACAAGAGTAGACCTTGAAATGTCTCAGACATCTATGGATATTTCCGTATGTCATCCACTAACTTTAAATCTGCAAGGCTATTTGCAATATATATATTTACATCAATATTTACAGTAAACCCAGAAACAACTATGAATAGCTACATAATACATGTACCATCAAAATATATCAGCTTGAACTTGTGGATTCCAACAAAATTCGTAAATTTTCTAAAAAAAAATTAAAGGCAAAGGTCAATGAATGCCACATTGCCATAGATAGAAGTTGCTAATAATAGGTTAGGGACTTGTGTCGGGAACACAAGTAGTGCACACACTGAAATAAAATGGGAAATAGAAAAGATGTGGTGGAGGAGAAGGGCACACAAGAGTGATGTTGGAATAGGAAAATCTGAGGGAAAACCAGAGGGTCATGGGCATTTTTTTTAAAATAAGAATAGAAGGAAATGTAAACACTGGGAAAGAGTAGGTGAAGGTCAACACAGCAGGTATGCTCAGAGAACACATCGCTCAATACAAGACAGACAGAGGTCGAAAATAAAAAGTAAGGACAGGTAAGTTACACAAACAGCACACTGCACAACACAGGCAATGGAAAGTTGACAAACGGGGTGGGGATGCATAACATCCATGGTGAATGGCAGAAGAATGTATTTACCTATCTGCTGTCATGTTACAACATGTTGCAAACTTTATGGCAATCATACCTGGATGTGCATGAACAATGGTAGATGTGTGTTCAGTGGTACTAAAATATGATCACAGTGCACATTGGATAAATATACACATATCCAAATGGTCCACCAGCAGTGGACGTGCAAGCCAAGGAAAATCACAGATGAGCAAGTGCAGGGCTAACAATGGTAGATAGCACCAGTGGAAAGAACAGAACTTATGACCATACTTGTGAAAGGCAAACACCAGAAGAAAGAAGCAAACCTATGGACATACATGTGAAAGGCAAACAACTAAGCACAGTGCCAATCAGAAGTACTGAAGAAGAGCAACAAGTGCTGCTGCATACACAAGTAGGTGAACACATCTAAAAGAAATGTGTAATGGAATGTATGTATGTTGCACACATATGCCATGCCAAAGGCAACAGACAGGTGAAAATGTATATGTTTGTCTTTCTGCAGGTGGCACAAATGGAATGCACATAAAATCAAGTTCGACACACATACATACACCACTGATATTTAATATCATGTTCATAAATGTAACAGTACAGAATAATGAATATAGCAGGTTGTGCACATGAATGGGAAAAAAAACTAAACTGAGTAACACACAAGTATAATGAGAACAAGGACATACTGAAAGCATTCGCCAGCAACTTGTGTGCCCATTTCCTGAATTGTACAATGAGCATACATGTGGCACATATTCACTGTGTCAAATTAATAAATGGCAATGGACAGGACTAATCTAACTGAAAAAAATAATAGAGAAATATGAAGGTGGGAGGGAGGTGGACAACCTGAGCCCATGTCACATTAAAGCAGGACACTGTAAATTGACACAATGCAAATGTATGTGTACAGTACACAGGCTGCTGTCGAAGCCACACAGACAAGTAAATGGAATATGTATGTCAAATGGCCAGATGGACTGCCAATGTCCACTGAAATGGACATGTATAAAACACATATATATAGTAACGTGCAAGCATGTCACATCAACTTGCAGTGGATGTTGAAAAGGGTGAGGTCATTAACCAACACACCACAGTTAAGAGCTGAGTTCTGCATAACAACCAGAAAGAGGGCATCGTGGTAGATGTTGGCATGCAAATATTGTACATGGTGAGGTGTTAGAGAGTGTCCTTCTCCTGCTGTGGGGAACTGAACAGTCGCAGCCATGGCATCATTCAGAAGTCAGTGTACTTGCCCATGCCACAGTCATGTATGAAAGATAAGAGCATAGACATGGTGAGTTATGGCTGCAATGGCAACTCAGAATGAGAGTCTGCTAGCTGTGGCAAGATTGGCAGAAAACCTGGCCTCTACTCTACTGCAGCAGTGTCATACTACCAGAAGGATTCTGCATTCCATGACTGTTCTCAGCAGATTGCAACCTCTGAAAAGCAGGATCCCTGTCTGCAGAACCACCATTGACCATCAACAATCACTGTCTGTGGTCCAACCTGCACAGCCATTGACTGCTGGCTCATCTGCTGATGTCTCACCAGTCACAAGGACTTTAACTCCTAGTCATGCTCCTTCATCTCAAAATGGTTTTGTATCCCATCCATTTCCATTGTGGAGCAACCAGGGCAAGATGTATCTGTACATTGTTGGGTCAGGGCGGACCATGGTGTGATATGTCAGCAAGGTCATCTGAGAGTGTGTCCAACTGTGTAGTACACATAGCCGGCTCATATCATTGTAATACACCTGTACTGTGATATGTGTTTTCTGAAAATAAAATTTCTGCATTATGTCCGACGTGATTCCTCTTTTTTCATGTTATCATACGGTACAGATATGTATGTGCAGCACTGATGTGTGTCCCTTATTGTTTACCATACAGTATTACAGCAACTGAGTGTGCATACATACCTGTGTCAGCTGTACCCTGACTTGCTGATCTGTGTTTTGACACATTTACATATGTTCATATTGGAATATGTTATGATTATGTTATGTGTGATGATCAGTGTATACATCTAGTGGGTACTTGTCATTAGAAACAAGCTGTGTTGATGTGGTGTGGCAACACCTTAACATCAATGTTCATTCTGTGTATTCATGTAGATGTGGTTTGTCATGACTCAAATATTTGGTTCAGACACTGCCTTGTTATCTGGGTCTGCACTTGTAGTTGCCTCCAACATTGCTTACAAATCTGACTTCCATTCCCCATGTCATCCTGTTCCTCCTCTGATATTTGTAGGGTGTCCTCTTCAGATATTTGGAGTTCCTGGGGTAGTTCAACCACACCTGTAGCTTTAAGTCTGCCATGTGCTTTAGTTAGCATGTTGTGTAGGATGGCACACAAAGTTATCATCTGTGCTGCCTTCTCAGTTGTGTATTGCTCTGCACCTCCAGATATATCCAGACATCTGAACCTAGCTTTCAATACACCAAATATGCTGTACAGTGTTTCTGGTTGTTGCATGTGCACTGTTGTAGGCCTCCTGTGCAGGGTTTGATGGTTCACAGTATTAGGTCATTAGTCACAGTTCAAGTGGATAATCACAGTCATCTGTTGTGGGAAATAAAATCACTTTTGGTAAGAATGGATATTGTCGAGAGGGGTATCCTTAACTTGCATCATACCTGAGTTCATGCACTTACCCAGTAGCAGTCTCTCATGTATTACACCTTGCTGAAATGCAGCCCTCAGGTTGCATTCTTATTTTTTTTTTCAGTTTTGCTATGAATTTTGACATATTTGCTTGAACTCCTTGGCATCCAGAAAGTATGCTCCGAGGATTTTAGAAATGGAGTCAGCATGGTTGTTTTTCACATTAGAGTTGCATTGTATGTGCACAATGTGTCTTGGAACAGACCAGTGTGAGTAGAATCCCTAATTATCCTATGCTAAATACTTAAGTACTCTGTCTACCTTCAACATGACTTCTGGAAATACATCTGCAGCAGATAGGCTGAAGTCTTCCTTCGGCATGCTGCACTGTCCGCAAATAGCTTCCTCAGACTTTACGGGACTCAGCCCCATGTTTTTTATTTTATTTTATTTATTTATTTATTTTAGTTTTACATGCACTGAAGTTGTTTCTTGGCAAATTTGAAGTAGCATGCTGACATTCCTACTTCTGATGTAGTGTGATGTCTGTTTGAGATGTCAACAAACTCAGATGTTGTTCTTTTTTTTTTTTTGCCAGGAACAAACCACCCTGCACCTCCATATATGTGGCTTAGCCCCCACACTACAAACATGTCTTTTGTTACACTGAGGTTTCCACATATCAGGGAAAGAGCTGTAACTTGCTGTCCTTTGACATGCTAGAAGATCTGATCGACTAGAAAGATAACTCCATTGAAGAAGAGGTCCTCACTCATGTTTGTCAACAAAAAACAATGACAACTTGATCCCCTAAGAAGTTAATGCTTGGGTTACTGTGATATGGCTGACTTCTTTCCAAGATAGCTTTTTCTAACAGATCTGGCAAAATATGATCAGTTTGCTCTAAATATTGGTAGTAAGAAAAAATGAGATGACAGATGATATTTGACAATGAGGAAAGGTTTGAATGTGCAATCCCGTAACAGAACTCAATAAACGCTGCCCCACAAAACGTCACCAAAATCAGCAAAATCAGACTCTTCAGTCCAAGGTAATAGTCCACGATGGTTTAATACACAACAAAAGTTAACATAGGTTAAGCGCTTTCATTTCCACAGTAAACGGAAACTTTTTCAGAAAGGAATGAGGAAAGGTTTATAATTCCTTTTTTGGACTGCTTGATCTGAAGTAAGCAGAATCTCTGTTGTTAAGGACAGGTTACAAAATTATAGCAGTTTTGCTGTGGTGGTTTGCTGACCTTGAAATATTCATTGTTTTTAAAATCAAAGTAAAAGTCTCCCGATTCAAAGTTTTTCCTTATTATATTATTTTTTATTAAATATAATGAACTCAGCTGTTGTTATTAAGTAATTGAAAGACATGTTCCTGCTACACATGAGGTTTCTTTATGGTTCTGATTAGAGTAATTGAATATTTATAGATGCATTGATTCATCCATTCCTCATCCTCATTTTATAGTTTGGAGACACTAGAGAATATAAAGCTGAGTGCTTGGTTAATGAAAGTATGCTATTCAATTCAGTACTGGAACTTGTATTACCATACATTAACGGAATGATAGAGGTGACTACTGTCTTCCTATCTTCCCTTGCGTTCATCATCAGGACTTGTAACAATTTGAACATGTTGTTAGCTTTAATGCTTTAGGCAGAGCTGGAAGTTTGAGTAGAGTAAAATAAGATAAGTGCTACATAGGGCCAGATTCCAAATGAGCTGCTCTCAGTTTAAATCTGCTCTGATTCCTAAAAAACTGTTCTCAGTGTAAAGTGACTTACTTCGGACTAAGTCCTATCTATAAACAGGCTTACACTGGGGACCAGATTCCAAAACAGCTGCTCACAGGCTGCTGTCAATGCACGTGGTCACTAACGCTGAGAGCAAGTATTTTGGAACTGGTATCATTGTTTACTTCTGGTCATAGTGACCAGTGACCATATTAGCCTGCATTAAGTGATGCCCCTCTGGATTTAATGCTGCATTTGCTCTTGTCTGTGGTAGCTGTAAATGTTATCACTAAGACCACTATCAGAGGCTGTGGTAGTGCAGTGGTTAGTGATGTTGCCTCACAGCAAGAGGTTCTCTGGTTCGATTCTTGGTGGGGGTGCTCTCTGTGTGGAGTCTGCATGTCTTCTCTCCAGTCACATGTGCTTGGTCCAGTTTCCTCCCACATTCCAAAGACATGCAGTAGGTAGACTGGACACTCTAAATTGGCTGTAGGTGAGAGTGAGTGGTGTGAATGAATTACTGTGGCAGGGCTAGCCACCTGGTGGTGCAAACCTTGGCTTGATATGATTGTCACTGTGGAAGTGACACCCCAACCCCATGTGCAAAAGGGGTTGAGGATGGATCACTATCAGTCTTATTGCCAAAGATCATTTTACTTAATAGTCAGAATTCTTTTGATGACAGCACCATAAACTGCTGACAAATTACAATAAAATTAGCTTTATGTCATTCAGATGGAATTAGGAAAGTCTGCAAAATATTGAAACATCTGCTTAATTAGAGGAAGTTGTCAAATAAAAATATACTTGAATATGTTTTGAGTCTTGTGCAATATTTTCTCAACTTTTTAAAAAGTATTGTTTTTAATGTTTGCATAATACTTGTTTTTTTGTGTAAAGTGAATATTTATAATTATCAGTTTAGAATATTGTCTCCTAACTCAGTGACTGGAATAAATTAATAGATAGTCTATGCAATACATACGGATGTTACAGTTCACTGACATCTTGCTACTCAGTAGATCAGCTCTAGTCTACTGAGCTGTGAGGAATTTCAAAGCCATGTGTAAATGTGGTAGTCTGTGGACATGGCCTACAATAAATGGGTCCTTGGATGCCCTTCTGCTTCGCAATGTAAATATTCTTTCATATAACAGTACAAGTATAATGCAGGGCATTGTACAAAATCTGTAAGTGGATGTATCATGTGTGTGTGTGCGTGTGTGCGTGTGTGTGTGTGTGTGTGTGTGTGTGTGTGTGTGTGTGTGTGTGTGTGTGTGTGTGTGTGTGTGTGTGTGGGTGTGTGTGTCTGTTTAGTATCTGAATATCTGAGCAGGTCCATATGTCTCTCTATGGTACCTGTGGGTTGAGGTGGAGTGTTTGCACATGTGTGTTATGTTGTCAATATCAGCAGTACTTACTTCCACAGGATAGTAGTGTTGTCCAAACTGCTTCCTTAAATGCCTTATAATCAGATATTCAAAGAGTTGAAAATCCTGCACAGAATCACAATAATGCACAACAGAGATACTGCACTACATACAATACATACCCAAAATGACTTATTCAGCAGTGCTTCCCACAATTAGCTCAGTTACACTTAAGATGATATGAACAGACCTCTGTGCAGACAAAGATGCACTTCTACACAAACCACTCTAAGTGAAGCAACAAATAGCAGTACATATGGAAACTCGCTGTGTTTTCTAGAGTCTCTGACTCGAGGGAAACATAAAGCTATGCATTTACATCAGTAAAGTAGTGTAATGTAAATGAAGTTTGGCAACAAACTAAGTTGTCCCGGGACATCTTCACTGGGGGGGGGGGGGGTTAGGTTAATATTAAGGGAAGTTAAGTGGGTTGGGGAGGTGAAAGGGTTAAGTGGAGGCAGGGATGGTTTGGAGGAAGTGAGATAGTGACGGGGAGGGGCTTAGGAGGTTTAGTCTGGCTTAGTTGAGTTAAGCAGTCACATTTTGGCGTGAACGTGCTACAGCAAGTTCTACGTCCTCGATGATCTTTAGGTGTTGGTGTGGTCAGGTAGGCCTTAGACTGGTACTCTATGGAAGAGGTGGGTTATGTTCATCATCTGGGTTTTGGTTAGCAGTTCTTGTTAGAGTTTTAATAGCAGTAGTATTTTGTTTTCCCTTGGGACTGTGTGGTTTTGTGGTAAGTTAGGGAGGAATGAATTCACACTCCATGATGGCTTCTGTTCATTCTAGGAGGTTAGAGTCTTGCTGGATATGCTTCCTTTGCTGAGGGCTAGGGTGTTTTCAGAGTAGGGTGTCATCAGATTAAATTAGCAAGAACAATTCAGGTTGGGCAGGGGCTCTTATGCAAAGGAAAATCTTTAATGAGCTGTAGCTGGGATACGCTTCCTTTAGTGGTTTTGAGTCGGATGAATAGGGCGGTTGCTTTTAGCAGATCCGGTGATAAACGACTATGGGTATGGGACCATTGCTGCTGTTTCAAGGCTTGGGTTTCTTTTCGTGGGCTTTTTGGTATGTACGAGTGATGGCCCGTTTTGCGCATGCCCATGGTGGGCCTAACTGTCGAGGATTAGGGTGTTACCAGAGCAGGGTCCTGTCTACAGATTAATTGGGCTGCCGCAACGAGCTGGGTAAATGGCTCTGCGATTTGAGTTTTCTGTACTTGCAGGCTGCTGGATTGCAGGTAAGTTGTTATGTTACCCGCAATGTTGTGGTGTGCAAGGAGGTGATTCAGGTCCAGATTCCCTGAAGGGAATCGACGACTCGGGGCTTGTTCTTATTCCCACAAACCGGATGACCATTCCTCAGGGAGGATCAAGGCTGCTATCTTAGTGGCTGGTGGACACTCCAACATACCTAGCACACCTGTCACCATCCCGGTACAGGGGTTTGCTCGTCAGCCACCACCTCCAACCAGATCGGCAGCTTTCATGTCCCTTGCTACACAGGCTATGGGGAAGCTAATTAGAGGATGGAAAAAAAAAATGTGTGGTCCTTTACAGGGGTTGTTCCCTTCCTTTTTGTCCACAATTGGTGGTTAAGTGGGTCTTGCCTCAACTCAGCTGGTGTCGGGGGTAGTTTGGAGGGCCAGAGAGAGCCGGGCCAGCCATTTCCTGGGCTGTAGGTTTCTTGGGGACGAGGTTGCTGCCGCTCATGCACAGAGTGGCATTAGAGGTTCATAGTTAAAAAAAAAAAAGCCTTGTTTTGGTCGTTTATTCTCACTTTGCTTGTGCTAGAAGGTAGATGTAGTCATTAGCGTTGGATTTATGGATAAAAGGTAATGTTTTCTTGAGGTAGTCCCACTTTGCTTGTGCTAGATGGTAGATGTATTCATTAGCATTGGATTTATGGATAAAAAGTAATGTTTTCTTGAGGATTTCCTTTGCAGGAGATTTACAATAAGAGTCCCATATTGCACTTGGTGACAGAATAGTGAAATGGCTGATAATCAGGTTGCGGGGAATAAGCGGTATGGGCAGTTCTGAAATTTCACAGCAGATCGCTTGAGAAATTTGATGTTTCAGCAGGGAGTAGAACTTCGACAAGTTGGGTGCAGTCTGTGTCCTGACTGATGCTTTCCTGTGGCACGGGGGCTGATGTCCTCCAGCATTCATCTGAGCAGTGAGTCTCGTTGTGGAGGGTTTTCGTGCCGTGAGGCTCTAGTGAGTGATCATTGCTGGCCGTTCATGTGTGGGGTGGAATGGCCTAGGAAAAACTTTGTGGTACGTTGTGCCTCTCAGCTGTTGCTATTGCTGGCTCACATGTTTTGTTCCCTTCAGAGTGTGAAAGGCATTTCAGTTGTGGCTTCGTACCCTTTGAGGGGTTCAGGTTGGGCAGAGCTTATTATTTATCTACCTTCTGAGTTTCAAAGAGCAATATTTTATATATAAAAAAAAAGGAAAAAAAAAAGTTGCATTTGTTTAGGTGTATATTGGTGCATATGCCCTGATTCTGTCCATCTCTCAAGTTGATGGCACTGGCATTTTGAGGGTGTCCCTGAGTTTGCATTTGTCCCTGGTTCTTTTGTGTTCTCTGGCCATCACACTGATCTGTTCAGATGTTTGAGTTGAATGGGAAGAAAAGAGAGAGAAAAAAGAAGAATTGTAGGGCTATTTGTGTTGGGGGTGCATTATTGGTGAGTCCTGCTGGATGTATGCATGTAGGTTGGGCTGTATTTTGTAAATGATCAAACTTGTATGTTATCTATTGATTTTACAGTTTGTTTGCCTGGATGGTCCATTGGAGCCTGTTTTCAATGGGGGGAGATGTGCCGGCGTGGCTGGGGTGATGGCTGTGTTCTTGGGCGTTCGTGAGTGCATTGCCGAGTGTATCCATTGTTGCTTGTCAGTTGCTTCTTGTTTATGGTGGCATGGAGGTATGTGGGGATGGAATGTTTCCGCAAGGTGGGTGTGAGTGCTTTGAGGGCTGCAGTAATATAAGGGGGGGGGGTCTGCCAAGTTTAACCATCCTATGACCTTTCTAGCTGAAGTTGTTAGTAAGCCATTACTATGTGTTACTCATTTTCCTATTTGTTCCACAATTCAAATGCCAGTGTTCCTCATTTTGGAAATGGAAGGTTGAGAGCTGGGTACTGGATGGTGAAGTACATTTGAGTTTTAGACTTCAAATTTTTCAGAGAGGGTATGTTAAAGCAAATCTGGTTGTGTTGGCAATTTATAAGCCATAAGGGTAGTTCTTGATACATTTGGTGGAAAGGGAGGTTACAAATTTTATGTCAATGGGGTCCAATGTAGTTTTGTTAAACTAGACCATTTCTCCCTAGGTCACTACTGTAAATAAATGGATTTGTTCAGTTTGACATTTCCAGTAAACAAAATAAAATCAGTTAAGAATTTAATGATTCAGTACTTCAGTCCATGGATTCACTGATAGCTCTAGCATTTAAATATAATTTAGAAACTTTTCAGGATATTGTATAATGTATAAATTAGTATATTAGTACATTCTGATGCTGACTTGTCCTTGACAGACATTAACAGTTATACCACCTTATTCGTAGGATATTGAATGTGCTGAAAATGTTATTAGCTATATAGCTATATATATATATATATATATATATATATATATATATATATATATAAAAAATGGCAAATAATATTTTGTGACTGTAAATAATAAAATCTATATATTTTCCAGTCAGACTGAGAGGTTTTTGGGGGGGGGGGCTGAAGGCACTGGGGCTACAGAACTCTGGTTAGGTTATATTAAAAAAAATAAATAAATAAAAAACCCAGAAATGTAAGCTTGGATTCGGTGTGCATAGGTTGAGTTTTCCATCTCTTCAGTCGGAGTCCTGTGATGGAGGTGGACGTCTAGGAGTGTACATGTGGGATTGGAGTAGGTCCAACATTTCAGTGGTATCAATGTTGTTATTGGGGGGGGCATAAAGTGAATGTTTTCCAGGGTGGTGCCTGGCAGCACATCCAGGTAGCCAGCATGAATGGGGGAATGAGTGGCTAGAGTGGCTATAAAAAAAAAAAAAGCTAAATAAGTGGCTCCCAGCTGTTCATAGATATGTTGGTTAGTGTGCTCATTTGGAGATGGAAGGTTAAGAGCTAGGTAGATGGCTTTACAATATAATTTAGCTTGGCTTATATAGGGGTTAATGGAGGTAGTCGGGAATGGCAAGGTTACCTGGTTGTGGATATTGATTGGTCCCTTCATATGTAGAGTTTAGTTTTAATATACTGCACTGGTAGTTTAATTTATTTGGGGTATTTGATAAGGTCATTGGAAGCATAGCTTCACTTATGGCTGCTTTGTCGTAGATGTGAGTGGCGGTAGTACATTCCTTTCTGGGTTGGCAGGATAGGTTGTCTTGGAAGTTGTTTTACAATGTGTGTTATGTATTCACATATCTTTTCTTTCTTGCAGATGGAGTCTTGGAATGCTGTGGCTGTAATTTAGAATAGGTGGGTATAAGGTGGAGCCTTCTCTTTACATATTAGAGGATTTACCTTTCTCCTTTTCTTTGTAGATGGTGGAATGCTGAGTACCAGTTGTGGTGATACACAGTGAATTTGCAGATAATGGAAGCGGTGGTGAACAAGAAGTTTACACATGGGGAACACACGTGGGCAACAGTTACATACGGAAATTGCTAAAGTGCAGAAGGCATCATGTGGTGGATTGAAAGATTGGGTCTTGGAACACGGTGACTGTAGTTTGGAATAGGTGGGTATAAGATTGAGCCTTCTCCTTACATATTAGAGGATTTACTTTGTCCTTTTCTTTGTAGATGGTGTGACGAGTTCCAGTGGTGAGATACAGAGCGTTCCCAGATGATCAAGTTTTGGTGTCGAACAAGCTGTGGGACCATTGGACAACACTGAGGTGGCAGATGGGATGTGCAGATTGGATTTTACTTGATAGGATAAAGGAACATGGACTCAACAGGCAAGACTGAAGGCTGAGGAATGTGGCAGCTGATGGAGGGGATGAAAGAAGTTTGGTTTTCCAGCAGTGTAGCTGAATATGTAGTCACAAGGTGATGTCTTGTTTGTTTGAAATTGTTGGAGAGTAGCAGAATTGAATTTCACATTGTATGTTAGCTGGGGTCTTCCTTGCTAGGGGTCAAGTAGCATTGGTGGTTGCGGTTGAGTATTCTAGCTCCAGTGGCAGGTGATGTTTGGTAAGCATTAGGTAATTGCCAGGGGCTGGTAATGTCCGGGTAATTATTGTACACCAAATGATGTTTGGCTTGACCCTTCCCTTTATGGGAAGTGGATTGAACAATTTGGGGTAGAAGGGAGGGGGAACAGCTTGGTCAGGCTGGTTGGCGGAGAAGAGGGATAGGCTTGCTCTCTTTTGTTCACCTCTGATGTCTGGATGTTCATTTCAAGGATCTGGGGAAAGGAAACAAGTAGTTGGAGGAAGCTTGCTGAGTAGATAAGCAAGCTGAGGTAAGGATGGTGTTTATGTGGTGGA